>NC_090652.1:73274296-73574296 GCF_040937935.1 Hyperolius riggenbachi | reverse complement strand
TTGAAGGGATCGCACGCACGCACGCACGCACGCACACACACACACACACACACACGTGTGTTGAGCTGGCTACACACTGACATTTTTATGGAATGTATGTATTTATTTGGGCACCTGTCATTCATCCCTGATGAAGCCTCCAGAGCTGGGACAAGGTCCTCCGGCACCCAAGGCTGAGACACCAAAATGCACCCCTCCATCCCTCCCACCCCAGCTGTCACACACTGATTGCTATTATACTAAGAGGCGCCACAGGGCCCACAACCTCCCCAACACCTTAATATCTAGTTATATGGCTTGCAGTTACTGCTATGTATCCCCTTTTCTTATTTCTTTCTGCTTAAAACACAATTAGGAATGACAGCTAAATGAATTCTGCGCCCCCTCCTACACTGCGCCCTGAGGCTGGAGCCTCTCCAGCCTATGCCTCGGCCCGGCCCTGATTAGGCGAAACATGCTGAGTTTGTGGGGTCATGTAATAATTGTAGAGCAGTAACACTGTACTTTGTAAGTACTTTTTTTCAGACACACAGCTATCCACAGGCCACAATATGTGCTGCAGACACACAGCAATCCACAGGCCACAATTTATGCTGCAAACACTCAGCTATCCACAGGCCACAATATGCGCTGCAGACACACAGCTATCCACACGCCACAATATGTGCTGCACACACACAGCTATCCACATGCCACATTATGCGCTACAGACACACAGCTATCCACAGGCCAGTATGCCACAATATACGCTGCAGTCATACAGCTGTCCACAGGCCACAATATGCGCTGCAGACACACAGCTATCCACAGGCCACAATATGCACTGCAGACACACAGCTATCCACAGGCCACAATATGCGCTACAGACACACAGCTATCCACAGGCCAGTATGCCACAATATACGCTGCAGTCATACAGCTGTCCACAGGCCACAATATGCGCTGCAGACACACAGCTATCCACAGGCCACAATATGCACTGCAGACACAGTTATCCACAGGCCACAATATGCGCTGCAGACACACAGCTATCCACAGGTCATAATATGCGCTGCAGACACACAGCTATCCACAGGCCACAATATGCGCTGCAGTCATACAGCTATCCACAGGCCACAATATACGCTGCAGTCATACAGCTATCCACAGGCCACAATATATGCTGCAGTCATACAGCTTTCCACAGGCCACAATATGCGCTGCAGACATACAGCTAAAAATTTTGTGTACTTTGCCCAACTTACCTCCAAATTAGGTATCCAATTCCAACTACCAGAAGAGACAGACCAGCTGCCAGAAGGCACCAGACTGCAATTAGAAGACAGAGAAATCGAGAATGGGATTTAGAGAATGCAAAGTTTCCTCTGTAGTAAATAGCAGCGCTCTATACGAAGATTTACAGTTCCCAGAGTCCCATGATCAGAGCTGTCCCTGTCTCTGACACTTACATATTAGTATCTTAAGGTGGCCATACACATTGAGTAGCATCAATTATAACTTACTCACAGAGGGTTCCTATATATACTACTACAATTACTAGGCTCGCAACTTCTTCTTTCTGCTCTGAAAACAGTGTGAGAGTGGCCTAATATAAGGTAAACTTTAACTATAATAAACTGATGGGATAAAATATTCCTAAATCATACTTTTCAAGAACCCCACAGTCTTATTTTGTGTTTAAAGGAAACATCAATCAAAATGTGCCGCCCCATGATATACGTACCAGGGGTTTCCTCCAGCCCCTTGCAGCCAACATGTCCCATGCAGCAATTCCGCTCGCAGCCACCGTCCCGGGGTCCCCGCCGATGCAGAGGCCTACCTCGAGTTCATCCTGTACTGCGCCTGCGCAAGTGCCGCTGTCAGTCAAGTCCACGTTGTCCGCAGCGTACTGCGCAGTACACTGCGGGCAATGTGGACTTGATTGACAGTGCCGCTTGCGCAGTAGAGGAGGTCGGCCTCTGCACCGGCGGGGACCACAGGCCGGCGGCTGCGAGCGGCGATGCTGCATGGGACATGTCGGCTGCAAGGGGCTGGAGGAAGCCCCTGGTAAGTATATCATGGGGCGGCACATTTTGCTTGACGATTCCTTTAACCATTTAAGCCACCTGGACGTGATTGTCACGTCCAGGCGGCTGCTTCTGTGCTGCTGCGTGCTCCCGCGCTCTCTCGTGCCACCTCCCATTATCCTGGAGATCAATGAATGGGAACATAGTTCCCTGTTCCCATTCATTGATCTAAGTCCCCAGTTGAAAGACCAACAGCATCTCATCAGAAACCGCCGTCTTTCTAACAAAAAAAAAAGTTTCCCGTCCTCCATATGCTTCCTGGAAGTGAGCACTTCGCTTCCAGGGATTGAATAAAATCTCACTGTGGCCATCTTGTGGCCAAATAGTAAAACTACATATATATATTTTTTTTTAATAAAATAAACACACATTTTTACATTTAAAATTAACTGTTTACCTCCCACACCAAAAGTTACCCAAATAAAATTTTTAATGGAAAAAAAAAGTTACAATTAAAAAAAACAAAAAAAAAACATAATTAACCGGTTCAGTGCCGCAGTGCCAAAAATCTCATGCATCCGAGCAACGTTCACCTCCCATTCATTCGCCTATAACTTTATTGCTACTTATCACAATGAATTGATCTATATCTTGTTTTTTTCCGCCACCAATTAGGCTTTCTTTGGGGGGTACATTTTGCTAAGAGCCACTTTACTGTAAATGCATTTTAACATGAAGAATAAGAAAAAAATGGAAAAAATTCATTATTTCTCAGTTTTTGGCCATTATAGTTTGAAATTAATATAATTAAAACGCATGTATTTTATTTGCCCATATGTCCCGGTTCTTACACCATTTAAACAATGTCCCTATCACAATTTATGGTGCCGATATTTCATTTACAAATAAAGGTGCATTTTTTCAATTTGCGTCCATCCCTATTTATAAGCTTATAATTTTAAATAATATAATAACATATTCTCTTGACATGCATAATTAAAAAGTTCAGACCCTTGGGTAACTATTTATGTTGTTTTTGTTTTGTTTTTTATTGTATTTTTTTTTATTTTTTTTTAATAAAAAAAAGTGTATGTGGGTAATTTTTGGTGTGGGAGGGAAACTGCTAATTTTAAATGTAAAATTATATATTTCTTTAATCAAGAATGTATGTGGGTGCAGTTTACTATTTGGCCACAAGATGGCCACAGTGAAAAAAGTCCTGGATGCGAACAATCTCGCATCCAGGAACTAAAATGCTGTGGAAAAGTTTCCTGGGGGCAGAAATACCGCGCTCTCTGCAGAGAAAGCGTCGGTATTTCTGCTGGGAAGTTAGATCGGAGAATGGGAATTATATTCCCATTCACTGATCGGGGGGCTAGCGGCGGGTGCGCGCACCACACAGGGAAAACAGCAGTGCCTATCTGGACGAGGAAACTCGTCCAGATAGGCCGAACTGGATAATTACCTAAGGGTTTGAACTTTTGTAATATGCATATGAAGAGGGTATATTACGAACATTTTTTTAATTATAAGCTTGTAAATAGTCAGTGTTCTCCCCAGGCTCTTTTAGCCGGGTGCTCCACCCGGCTAGTTTTGGTGAGCACCCGGCTGTCATCGGCTCACCTCCTCCTAAGCTGTAAGCAGAGTTGCACACAGAAGCACCGGCCCTGCATTCTGTCATCTCGCCTCACCCGGCTACTTTTTCATGCCAACCGGCTGGAAAAAATTTCTGGGGAGAACACTGATAGTGATGGACACAAAACTGAAAAAATGCACCTTTATTTCCAAATAAAATATTGGCGCCACACATTGTGATAGGGACATAATTTAAATGGTGTAATAACCGGGACAAATGGGCAAATAAAATACATAGGTTTGAATTATGTTAGCATGTATTATTTTAAAGTGGACCCAAATTAAAAATACAAGATTTCAGAAATAAAATCTATTTTCTAACTTATAATAATAATTAGTAGCCTTTTTTCAGCTGCATGATAACAAATATAAAATATTTTACATTTATTGGAGGAACCCCTCCCTTCCTTTCATATTGCCGGGATTTGTCCGGCAAACTGGTGGAGCAGATAAAAAGCAAAAACAAAACACAGGCTGCTACTGATGATGTCACAGGGGAAGTGATCTCAGCTTGTGTGAGATTTCTCATAGACGACACCCCTGTGAGGGAGGGTAGCTGATGACAAACACACCCATTAACTAAGACCTCCTACTAAGCTCAGAAGTAATGGCTGCCACCTGTATAACCCTAGTTATGGAAAGAGAAGGGTGAAAAGCATGCACTGAAATTCTCGTAAGCTTAAAGGAGTGTTGATTTATCGTTGTATGTGTCAGAGTGGTGCAACTAAATATATTGAATTAAAAAAACATTTGGTTTGGGTCCGCTTTAAAGCTATAATGGCCGAAAACTGAGAAATAATGCATTTTTTCCATTTTCTTCTTAACCACTTGAGGACCTAGGGCTTTCTACCCCTTAAGGACCGGCCACTTTTTTTCCATTCAGACCACTGCAGCTTTCACGGTTTATTGCTCGCTCATACAACCTACCACCTAAATGAATTTTGGCTCCTTTTCTTGTCACTAATAAAGCTTTCTTTTGGTGCTATTTGATTGCTCCTGCGATTTTTACTTTTTCTTATATTCATCAAAAAAGACATGAATTTTGGCAAAAAAATGATTTTTTTAACTTTCTGTGCTGACATTTTTCAAATAAAGTAAAATTTCTGTATACATGCAGCGCGAAAAATGTGGACAAACATGTTTTTGATTAAAAAAAAACCCATTCAGTGTATATTTATTGGTTTGGGTAAAAGTTATAGCGTTTACAAACTATGGTGCAAAAAGTGAATTTTCCCATTTTCAAGCATCTCTGACTTTTCTGACCCCCTGTCATGTTTCATGAGGGGCTAGAATTCCAGGATAGTATAAATACCCCCCAAATGACCCCATTTTGGAAAGAAGACATCCCAAAGTATTCACTGAGAGGCATAGTGAGTTCATAGAAGATATTTTTTGTCACAAGTAAGCGGAAAATGACACTTTGTGAGGAAAAAAAAAAAAAAAAAAAAGTTTCCATTTCTTCTAACTTGCGACAAAAAAAAATGAAATCTGCCACGGACTCACCATGCCCCTCTCTGAATACCTTGAAGGGTCTACTTTCCAAAATGGGGTCATTTGTGGGGTGTGTTTACTGTCCTGACATTTTGGGGGGTGCTAAATTGTAAGCACCCCTGTAAAGCCTAAAGGTGCTCATTGGACTTTGGACCCCTTAGCGCAGTTAGGCTGCAAAAAAGTGCCACACATGTGGTATTGCCGTACTCAGGAGAAGTAGTATAATGTGTTTTGGGGTGTATTTTTACACATACCCATGCTGGGTGGGAGAAATATCTCTGTAAATGACAATTTGTTAATTTTTTTTACACACAATTGTCCATTTACAGAGATCTTTCTCCCACTCAGCATGGGTATGTGTAAAAATACACCACAAAACACATTATACTACTTCTCCTGAGTACGGCGATACCATATGTGTGGCACTTTTTTGCACCCTAACTGCGCTAAAGGGCCCAAAGTCCAATGAGTACCTTTAGGATTTCACAGGTCATTTTGAGAAATTTCGTTTCAAGACTACTCCTCACGGTTTAGGGCCCCTAAAATGCCAGGGCAGTATAGGAACCCCACAAATGACCCCATTTTAGAAAGAAGACACCCCAAGGTATTCCGTTAGGAGTATGGTGAGTTCATAGAAGATTTTATTTTTTGTCAAAAGTTAGCGGAAAATGACACTTTGTGAAAAAACACAATTAAAATCAATTTCCGCTAACTTGTGACAAAAAATAAAATCTTCTATGAACTCGCCATACTACTAACGGAATACCTTGGGGTGTCTTCTTTCTAAAATGGGGTCATTTGTGGGGTTCCTATACTGCCCTGGCATTTAAGGGGCCCTAAACCGTGAGGAGTAGTCTTGAAACGAAATTTCTCAAAATGACCTGTGAAATCCTAAAGGTACTCATTGGACTTTGGGCCCTTTAGCGCAGTTAGGGTGCAAAAAAGTGCCACACATGTGGTATCGCCGTACTCGGGAGAAGTAGTACAATGTGTTTTGGGGTGTATTTTTACACATACCCATGCTGGGTGGGAGAAATAACTCTGTAAATGGACAATTGTGTGTAAAAAAATCAAAAGATTGTCATTTACAGAGGTATTTCTCCCACCCAGCATGGGTATGTGTAAAAATACACCCCAAAACACATTATACTACTTCTCCCGAGTACGGCAATACCACATGTGTGGCACTTTTTTGCACCCTAACTGCGCTAAAGGGCCCAAAGTCCAATGAGTACCTTTAGGATTTCACAGGTCATTTTTGTTTCAAGACTACTCCTCACGGTTTAGGGCCCCTAAAATGCCAGGGCAGTATAGGAACCCCACTAATGACCCCATTTTACAAAGAAGACACCCCAAGGTATTCCATTAGGAGTATGGTGAGTTCATAGAAGATTTTATTTTTTGCCACAAGTTAGCGGAAATTGATTTGAATTGTTTTTCTTCACAAAGTGTCATATTCCGCTAACTTGTGACAAAAAATAAAATCTTCTATGAACTCACCATACTCCTAACGGAATACCTTTGGGTGTCTCCTTTCTAGAATGGGGTCATTTGTGGGGTTCCTATACTGCCCTGGCATTTTAGGGGCCCTAAACCGCGAGGAGTAGTCTTGAAACTAAATGTCGCAAAATGACCTGTGAAATCCTAAAGGTACTCATTGGACTTTGGGCCCCTTAGCGCACTTAGGGTGTAAAAAGTGCCACACATGTGGTACCGCCGTACTCAGGAGAAGTAGTATAATGTGTTTTGTGGTGTATTTTTACACATACCCATGCTGGGTGGTAGAAATATCTCTGTACATGACAATTGTTTGATTTTTTTTTACACACAATTGTCCATTTACAGAGAGATTTCTCCCACCCAGCATGGGTATGTGTAAAAATACACCCCAAAACACATTATACTACTTCTCCTGAGTACGGCGATACCACATGTGTGACACTTTTTTTGCAGCCTAGGTTCGCTAAGGGGCCCAACGTCCTATTCACAGGTCATTTTGAGGCATTTGTTTTCTAGACTACTCCTCACGGTTTAGGGCCCCTAAAATGCCAGGGCAGTATAGGAACCCCACAAGTGACCCCATTTTAGAAAGAAGACACCCCAAGGTATTCCATTAGGTGTATGGCGAGGTCATCGAAGATTTTATTTTTAGTCACAAGTTAGTGAAAAATGACACTTTGTGAAAAAACCCAATAAAAATCAATTTCCGCTAACTTTTGACAAAAAATAAAATCTTCTATGAACTCGTCATACACCTAACAGAATACCTTGGGGTGTCTTTCTAAAATGGGGTCACTTGTGGGGTTCCTATACCGCCCTGGCATTTTACGGGCCCAAAACCGTGAGTAGTCTGGAAACCAAATGTCTCAAAATGACTGTTCAGGGGTATAAGCATCTGCAAATTTTGATGACAGGTGGTCTATGAGGGGCCGAATTTTGTGGAACCGGTCATAAGCAGGGTGGCCTTTTAGATGACAGGTTGTATTGGGCCTGATCTGATGGATAGGAGTGCTAGAGGGGTGACAGGAGGTGATTGATGGGTGTCTCAGGGGGTGATTAGAGGGGAAAATAGATGCACTCAATGCACTGGGGAGGTGATCAGAAGGGGGTCTGAGGGGGATCTGAGGGTTTGGCCGAGTGATCAGGAGCCCACACGGGGCAAATTAGGGCCTGATCTGATGGGTAGGTGTGCTAGGGGGTGACAGGTAGTGACAGGAGGTGATTGATGGGTGTCTCAAGGTGTGATTAGTGGGGGGAATAGATGCAAGTAATGCAATGGCGAGGTGATCAGGGCTGGGGTCTGAGGGTGTGGGCGGGTGATTGGGTGCCCTAGGGGCAGATGGGGGTCTAATCTGATGGGTAGCAGTGACAGGGGGTGATTGATGGGTAATTAGTGGGTGTTTAGAGGAGAGAACAGATGCAATGCACTTGGGAGGTGATCTGACTGCGGGTCTGCAGGCGATCGGATGGTGTGGGTGGGTGATCAGATTGCCCGCAAGGGGCAGGTTAGGGGCTGATTGATGGGTGGCAGTGACAGGGGGTGACAGGGGGTGATTGATGGGTGATAGGTGATTGACAGGTGATCAGTGGGTTATTACAGGGAAGAACAGATGTAATTAATGCACTGGCAAATTGATAAGGGGGGGTCAGAGGGCAATCTGAGCGTGTTGGCGGGTGATTGGGTGCCCGCAAGGGGCAGATTAGGGTCTGATCTGATAGGTAACAGTGACAGGTGGTGATAGGGGGTGATTGATGGGTAATTAGTGGGTGTTTAGAGGAGAGAATAGATGTAAACAATGGATTTGGGAGGTGATCTGATGTCGGATCTGCGGGCGATCTATTGGTGTGGGTGGGTGATCAAATTGCCCGCAAGGGGCAGGTTAGGGGCTGATTGATGGGTGGCAGTGACAGGGGGTGATTGATGGGTGATAAGTGATTGGCAGGTGATTGACAGGTGATCAGTGGATTATTACAGGGAAGACCAGATGTAATTAATGCACTGGCGAATTGATAAGGGGGAGAGGGGGGGTCTGAGGGCAATCTGAGCGTGTGGGCGGGTGATTGGGTGCCCGCAAGGGGCAGATTAGAGTCTGATCTGATAGGTAACAGTGACAGGTGGTGATAGGGGGTGATTGATGGGTAATTAGTGGGTGTTTAGAGGAGAGAATAGATGTAAACAATGGATTTGGGAGGTGATCTGATGTCGGATCTGCGGGCGATCTATTGGTGTGGGTGGGTGATCAGATTGCCCGCAAGGGGCAGGTTAGGGGCTGATTGATGGGTGGCAGTGACAGGGGGTGACATGGGGTGATTGATGGGTGATAAGTGATTGGCAGGTGATTGACAGGTGATCAGTGGGTTATTACAGGGAAGAACAGATGTAATTAATGCACTGGCGAATTGATAAGGGGGGGTCAGAGGGCAATCTGAGCGTGTTGGCGGGTGATTGGGTGCCCGCAAGGGGCAGATTAGGGTCTGATCTGATAGGTAAAAGTGACAGGTGGTGATAGGGGGTGATTGATGGGTGATTGATGGGTAATTAGTGGGTGTTTAGAGGAGAGAATAGATGTAAACAATGGATTTGGGAGGTGATCTGATGTCGGATCTGCGGGCGATCTATTGGTGTGGGTGGGTGATCAGATTGCCCGCAAGGGGCAGGTTAGGGGCTGATTGTTGGGTGGCAGTGACAGGGGGTGATTGATGGGTGATTGACAGGTGATTGACAGGTTATCAGGGGGGATACATGCATACAGTACACAGGGGGGTGGGGTCTGGGGGGGTCCTGGGGAGAATCTGAGGGGTGGGGGGGTGATCAGGAGGGGGCAGGGGGGAGATAAAAAAAAATAGCGTTGATAGATAGTGACAGGGAGTGATTGATGGGTTATTAGGGGGGTGATTGGGTGCAAACAGGGGTCTGGGGGGTGGGCAGGGGGGGGGTCTGAGGGGTGCTGTGGGCGATCAGTGGGCGGGGGGGGGCAGATCAGTGTGTTTGGGTGCAGACTAGGGTGGCTGCAGCCTGCCCTGGTGGTCCCTCCGACACTGGGACCACCAGGGCAGGAGGCAGCCTGTATAATACACTTTGTATACATTACAAAGTGTATTATACACTTTGTAGCGGCGATCGCGGGGTTAACATCCCGCCGGCGCTTCCGTATGGCCGGCGGGATGTTACGGCGGGTGGGCGGAGCCAGTTGCCGGGGGAAGCGCGCGTCATCAATGACGCGATCGCTCCCCCGGCATAGGAAAAGGACGCAACTCCCTAAGGCGTATTGCGGTCCTTAAGGCATCCACTTTGCCGCCGCCCATGGGCTGTGGGCGGTCGGCAAGTGGTTAAAGAGATTCTGTATTGTTAAAATCGCACAAAAGTAAACATACCAGTGTGTTAGGGGACATCTCCTATTACCCTCTGTCACAATTTCACCGCTCCCCGCCGCATTAAAAGTAGTCAAAAACAGTTTTAAAAAGTTTGTTTATAAACAAACAAAATGGCCACCAAAACAGGAAGTAGGTTGATGTACAGCATGTCCACACATAGAAAATACATCCATACACAAGCAGGCTGTATACAGCCTTACTTCTGAATCTCAAGAGATCACTTGTGTGTGTTTACCTTCTGTCCCCAGCTTCTCTCATGCACTGAACATTACAGGCTTCCTGCAGACAGCTCTCCCTATGTCCATGGCCGGATTTCTGGCAAGGCCACATAGGCCATGGCCTAGGGCACCAGATAAACAAGGGGTGGCCTGCAGACAGTGGGCATTATTTGCAGGGCATTATTTGCAAGTGTCCAAACAAATGAAAGTAGTCAGGATAACTGCACTATTAGTACCAGCTGGCATCTACCTGTGCTGTGCTACAGGCAGCTGCAGTCCATTAACCAAACGTTTGTGAACAGTGTGTGACTAGCAAAAAGCCAGGCCTTGTCCAATGACATAGCAGCAGCTGCAGGCAGTTACAGAAGGCCGGGTCTCACACACTTGGCGTGGGGAATGAAAGGACCAGGGGCAGCACCAGCAAATAGTACAGAATACAGAAGGCAGCCTCTCACAGTACCCATTTCTTAATTATTGATTGGCCAGCGCTGTTACCCTGGAGACAGCAGTGGGTACAGGACTCACTTTTACGTGTTGCTGACCCCACCCAATGTCCAATTGTGAGCCACTTTTGACTATGTGTGTGTGGTGGAAGGCTCCCACCACGCCCATCACCTGTAGATCGCTTGATTGACCAGTTCCCCCGTGTGACATGATTGATTCACTTCACGTTGCCATGGAGACCTCGGCACTAGCCCCAATAGTGGACACCATCGGCCCAAACATTTTTGGATTGGTGTGTGTGGAGAGAGGTGGTAGGATACGGTTTCGGTTGGGGCGGCTGGTAATAGTCGGCCTTGGGCGGTAAGAAGTACAAATCCGGCCCTGCCTATGTCGTTAATTCCTCAGTATGTGACAGACCAGCTCCTTTCACAGCCTCCAGAGGAGGATTTTTATCCAGCTCTCTTCTATCACTGATAAGATAGCAGAGAAGCTGCTGGCTTATGTAAATAAAACACACACTGGAGTGTGCATAGAGGAACAGTTCAACACTGAAGAACTTGGCAGCCTTCCAGACACAGGCCGACAAGTCTGACAGGGGAAAGATACATTGATTTATTACAGAGATGGTTATAGTAGAAAGAGCTGCAGTAAGCCAGAACACATTAGAATAGCTTTAGGAACTTGTAGGATGGTAGAAAAAACATTGTAATTTTTGTTACAGAGTCACTTTAATATTCCTGTGAAAATGCATTTTGAAAAAAAAATTCTTACCAAAATGTACCACCCAAAGAAAGCCTAATTGGATATAGATCAATTTATTGTGATACGTAGTGATAAAATTATTGGCAAATGAATGGGAGGTGAAAATTGCTCTGATGCATAAGGTGAAAAATACCCGCGGGCTGAAATGGTTAAAGGAGCACTATCGCAAAAAATCATAACATTTTAAATACATGCACACACATACAAATAAGAAGTACATTTCTTCCAGAGTAAAATGATCCATATATTACTTTTCTCCTATCATGCTGCTGTCAGTTAGTGAAGGCAGTAGAAATCTGACAGAACCGACATGTTTTAGACTAGCCCATCTCTTCATGGGGATTCTCTGGGTTTTGTTTAGTTTCAAAAGCACTTAGCGAATGGCAGTTGCTCTGTCCAACATCTTTGTATAAATACTTTTCAGGGAATGTCTTTTTTTGTCCAGCGCTGCATAATATGTTGACTCTTTATAAATACAATAAATAATAAAAGCCTTGCTTAGAATCCCCTATGAAGAGATGGACTAGTTCAATACCTGTCAGCTCTGTCAGATTTCTACTACCCAAACCTTCCTAAATGATCCAGCACAGCTCTTTTATAAAAGTTTGCTTTATTGGATCTTCTTAAAGTGAATGGGAACCGCATTTAAAAAAATGAGATAGATACTTACCCAAGGAGGAGAAAAAGGCTCTGGGTCGTATAGAGCCTTCCCGCTCCTCTCCTGGTCCCCTCGTTTTAGTGCTAGCTCGCCCGGTAGCAATATTTGACTAAATTAGTCAAATACTGCTTTACCAGGCCGAAGGAGGCTTCAGAAGTCTTCAAGGAGCCCGAGTGCTCCTGAAGAAGGGCGGCCCTGTACTGCGCCTGCGCAAGCACGCTCTCTTGCACACTCACGCCTGTGCAGTATGGAGCCGCACGTCTTTGGGAGGACACAGCTCCCAAAGACTTCCACATACCCTTTCGGCCGGGGATTGAAACGGGGAGGAGCCAGCACAGAATAGAGAGCACCGAGCGAGGAGACGGAAGGCTCTATATGACCCAGAGCCTTCCCTCTCCTTAGGTAAGTATTTGCTTCATTTTTTTAAAAATGCGGTTCCCATTCACTTTAAAGGTGTACATAAAAAGCTGGAAAGTGCCACTATACAGCTTTTTATGCACATCTTTAAGAAGACCCAATAAAGCAAACTTTTGTAAAAGAGCTGTGCTGGATCATTTAGGAAGATTTGGATGGTGAATCCTGGTGGTACACGGGTGGATCCGTAGCACGCTTTTGTCCCCTGCATCGTTTGAGTGCTGTCCTCTCTATCTTTTGGAGAACAGGATCAGAATCTTTATTTTCGCCAAGCATGACTGGGTCGTGCCCGGAATTGGTCTTGGCACGTACAGGATACAGGTAGGCAGGGCCGGCCCTAGACTTTTTGCCGCCTGAGGCAAATTCCCCGGGGGGGGGGGAAGGGCGCTCTGGGGGGCCGCCGAGCTGGAGGGGTAGCTGGCAGGACGGGGGTATTGGGCCTAGCAGCGGGGAGGGGGGTCGGACCCCCCCTCCTTCCTCGCCTGGGTCCCCCGATCTGCGCTCCCCTCCAGCCTTAAATAGAAGCAGCCGCTATTTGTAAGAGGCACGGGCGGGGAGGACTCACCTCTTCCCAGCGTGCGCTCCACTGACGTCACTTCCTGCAGCGTTGCAGGAAGTGACGTCAGTGGAGCGCACGCTGGAACGAGGAAGAGGTGAGTCCTCCCCGCCCGTGCCTCTTACGAGTAGCGGCTGCTTCTATTTAAGGCTGGAGGGGAGCGCAGATCGGGGGACCCAGGCGAGGGAGGGGGGGGGTCCGACCCCCCTCCCCGCCGCTAGGCCCAATACCCACGTCCTGCCAGCTACCCCTCCAGCTCGGCGGCCGGCTCCCCGCACCCACGGACGGGCAGGTGCCGCCCCTGGAAATTTGCCGCCTGAGGCAAAAGTTTCACCCCGCCTCATGAGCGGGCCGGCCCTGCAGGTAGGATAGGTACACAGAAAACATACACAGAAAACATCAGTAAGGATCAACACTATGTCAGACATTTCATACAGAGAAAGAAACAAAAACAAAAGAAAAACATGCAAGCAAAAAAACACTCAATTTTTGTATAGTTACACAACACTTAAAAATTAGTAGTAGATTTCTACCTACCTACTGTAAGTGACAGCAACATAGGAGAAAATTCATTTATAGCTCATTTTACTCTGGAAAAAAATGTACTGCTTATTTGTAAATGTTTACCTATGTTGTAAATTTTACAACTTTTCGCAATAGTGGTCCTTTAAAAACTAAAAAAGTAGGTTTAACATTTTTATTGTCTCTGGTGAATGATGACAGATTTTTCATAGAATACAGCAACAATCTTGAACTATTGACCTTTTTTTAAAATATATTTTCTGCCCTGAGAAGGGTTTCTTTGGCATTTAAGAGATTCATGGTCTGTAATTAGTTATCTGTGAGAGTTACACTGTAACAAAAAGGTGTCATTTACATACATGAATTATAAACACAGTGAGAAAAAAAAATGGGAACGCAGTCAGCCTAGTTCTATTCATCATTGGAACGGTACACGTTTATCTTATGTCACGTGTCAGTTTGGGCAGCCTTTAAAGGACAACTGAAGCGAGATATCTATGGAGACTTCTTTATTTATTTCTTGTTAAGCAATACCAGTTGCCTGGGTGTCCTGCTGATCCTCTTCCTCTAATACTTTTAGCCATAGCCCCTGAACAAGCATGCAGTAGATCAGGTGTTTCTAACATTATTGACAGATTTTAACAAGATTAGCTCCATGCTTGTTTCTGGTGTGATTCCAAAACTACTGCAACCAAATAGGTCAGCAGGGCTGCCAGGCAACTGGTATTGGTTAAAAGGAGATGATTATGGCAGCCTCCATATTCTTCTCACTTCAGTTGTCCTTTAAAGAGACTATGTACAAAAAAAAAAAATGCCTCTGGGGGGTACTCACCTCGGTAGGGGGAAGCCTCTGGATCCTAATGAGGCTTCCCCCATCCTCCTCCATCCCACAGTGGTCTCGCTGCAGCCCACTGAATGCACAGCCGACAATTTGTCAGGCTGTGCAATATTTACCTTTCCCTGTCCTGCGGGGGTGCTGTTGCGGCTCTTGGCTTGGAAATAGGTGGAAATAGCCAATCTCAGTCTGGTCTGCTCTACTGCACAGGCGCAGGAGACTTGCGCCCGCTCAGTAGAGCAGACCCGACTGAGATCGGCTATTTCTGCCCATTTCTGAGCCGAGAGCCGCCACAGCACCTGCACTGGAGCCGGGAAGGTGAATATTTACATCCCCGCTGTTTGGAGGGGCACAGCAAGACCCAGACGCTTCCCCTTCCTGAGATGAGTACCCCCCATTGGAACTTTTTAATGTTACAGATCCTCTTTAAGTTTATTTCCTCCTATCCCACCTATCAGATGGGACAGGTAGCACAAAATAGATTTAACCCCTAGCCGACTGTTCCACGTCGATTGGCGTGAACGCGACGGCAGCCCCAGGACCACTCAATGCCGATTGGCGTAAATGGCTGAGGGTGGAGATTGCAGGAGATTGCAATGAGTGACGGAGTTCCACTCCGCCTTCAGTCTCCCAGCGGCGATTGCCGTGAATGGCAGAGGGTGGGGATTGCAGGAGATTGCACATTTCTGCATGAGTGACGGAGATCCACTCTGCCTTCAGTCCCCCAGCTGCGATTGCCGCTCGTAGACTGTTAGACACAAAACCGCTGTCTATTAACACAGAACAGCGCTGCGATCTAAGGCAAAGGGCTGTCCCCCTAGGGGACACAGGAGCGATCCGCGGTGATAAACTGACAGGGGGAGGGAGGGAAAATTAATTAAAAAAATAAGTAATTTTTTTTTTTTTTTTAAAGAAGAAAAATATTTACAAAAAACAAACAAACATTGGGGGAGTGATCAGACCCCACCAACAGACAGCTCTGTTAGTGGGGAGAAAAGGGGGGGGGGGAATCACTTGTGTGCTGAGTTGTGTGGCCCTGCAGCGAGGCCTTAAAGCTGCAGTGGCCCATTTAGTAAAAAATTGCTTGGTCACTAGGGGGGTTGAACACCGCGGTCCTCAAGTGGTTAAATACATACTCCTCTCTTAACTCCTCAGTGCCTTCCTGTCCCTTGGGGGAGCCTCTGCTTCCGTATCACAATATTACAATATCAGTGTGCATTGTCGGAAAGAATTCTTATTTGTTTTGGTTGCCAGAAAAGTTGTTTTCGCAACATTTGTTGTTTGATTGGGGTAACTTTCGTTGAGCGTGTACCTTTATACAGGGGCGGTTCTAGCTGCATTGGGGCCCTGGGGCAAAAGTAACATGGGCTGCCCCCTGACGCCCCATTCCAACCAAACTACCCCCAGGGCCCCTGAGCCGGCAGCCAGGCCTGAACCAAACCCCCCACTGTCACACAATATCATTAGGTGTCTATCATGTGTTCCCTAAAATGCATTTTTGGGGTTCCCATTACCCATTTACTCCTTTTTCCAATGCAGAGTAAACACACAGCATTCCCACTGTTACGGGTCACCATAGCTGGAGGGGATGAGCGGCACCTTGGCGGGCCCCACTGGTTCTGGGGCAATTGCCCCCTTTGCCTCTATGGAAGTGCTGGCCCTCCCTTTAGACCAAAAATTCACTCTTTGCATCTTTTAAGTTAGCCAATAAACGGTACAATTCCGGTTCAAAATTGTGTGCATCGTCTGATGGCTAACATGGTACAATACTCTACTACTGCTTATGTAAATCTGTAAGTAAGTACACCAGACTTTAACCATGCCTACAAGATGGCACCAATCCCGGGCCTCTCTTATGGAGGGACGTTCATCTCACGAGAACTCACCGTTGCCAGAAGACTGACGCTCAGAGTTGTTCTGCTGAGAACTTTCTATGCTGCTGCCCAATAGATGAGCAGTGAGGTGGACAGGAGTAGCTGAAGTGCTGGAGTCGGGGGGCATTGATGCATGAGGTGACAGCAGCTTTCCCAGGCCTGGAGAAGAGGGGCAAGAAGGAAATTATTGCTAACGTTTTTCTCTAAATTCTCACACTGCTTCCAAGGTGAGAACTGCTTCCCCACCTTTCTCCTGCCATATTTTATTATATTTTTACATTCTTTAAGGCTGCTTTCACAGTGGGACGTTACAGGCGCACGTTAGATCAGCCTGTAACGCAGCCCAACTCAACGAGCTGTTCACAGTGCCCACGTTGCGTTACATTGTAACGCTGCATGTTCAATGAAAGTGCAGCATGCTGTGCGTTATACGCGGTTTTAGCCACAATAGACTGTTTGCACATGCTCAGTAATGTTGGTTTTTTAATTTTTTTTTTTGGTGCAGGAGAGGAGGAGGGGAGAGTCCGCTATTGTGTTTAGCCACATGGCTAATTAATATTCACTGCACTGCAGTCTTTACTTCCTGGATCGGCCGCTTATTGGCTGGCGGGACCACGTGATGCGGAGTGTTCCGATCGCATGGTCTCCACAGTCTTTTGACGCATGCGCCGTTTTCATTCTATCACTATCGAATGAAAACGGCGCACCAAGAGCCGCATAACGCGGCTCTTGGTAATGTCCAACCCCACCATGCGTTGCATTAAGCGGAAGTTATGGGATCATAACGTCGCCTCTAACGCAACGTCCCTGTGTGAAAGAGCCCTTACACTTCACCCCAAAGGCGTTTTACTCTAACGGACAACAACAATTTTCACCTTTCAGTGCTCATCCCTTTCAATTGCCAAAAGCTTAATCACTACTAATCACAATGAAATGATCTATATCTTGTTTTTTTCACCACCAATTGGGCTTTTTGGGGTTGATATTTGTTTTCAGTAATTACTTTATTTTCTATGCATTTTAAAGGGAAAAACAAGGAAAAAATGAAAAAAACACACTATTTCTCCAATTTCATCTCCTATAGTTTTAATATAAACACTGCTACTGTACATATCTGCCTATTTGTCCTTGTTATCACAAGATTTTAATTATGTCCCTAGTACAAAGTATGGTGACAATATAGTATTTGGAAATAAAGGTGTATTTTTTCTTTGGTGTTTTTTTTTCACTATTTTCACGTGCACGAGCGGGAGCGCGCACGAGAACGCTCACAGCGGCAGCAGCACTGTCTGACTTATAAAAACGTCCTGGAGCCATTAAGAGGCTCTAGCAGGATGTTTTTATAAGTCACTTTGTCATTAAGTGGTTAATATTAGTTCAGTTTCCATCCTCATTTCTCCACATTCATGATCGCAAATATAAAATAAAGGCGGCTGGAAAAAAGGGTGCAGCCTAGTAGAGTACTAAAATTAGAGATATTTTACTGCTGGATTCCGATAGTAAAACATCGGTAATTTTTACCGATTGTTTACTATGGCTAAACCTAACCCAACTCTTACACAGAACCATTCCTCTATCGATTCCTAACCCTAAGACCTCCTAATGGTGCTTAAAACTAAGATTTCACCCCCCCTTCCCCCGGTGGTGCCTAACCCTAAGACCCCCCCTGGTGGTACCTAACACCTAAGATGCCCCCCTCCTCCCCGCCCGGTGGTTCCTAACCCCAAGACCCCTCCCCCCGGTCGTGCCTAGCCCTAACCCCCCATGGCTCCTAACCCTACTTCCCTTCCTGAACCTTAATCCCACCCCACCACCACCACAAAGACACAATATACGGCAAAGGAGTTAAATTTGGGCACCCGGAGGCACCCCTTGTATGCTGTTAATCGCGGCTTGTATAATAGATGCCTATGGTGTCGCAGTTTTTTCCATAAGGGCTCCTGCGCCCTTTTTACCTGATTCATTCATTACCTCCCATCTTCTAAAAACTATCTGAAGGTTTTAGACTGAAAACTAACCCTTTACATCTTTTAAAGTAGGATTATACTCCAAAAAACAAAAGTTCAGTAACTACTTTTAGGTGCATAAAAGAACAGTTGAATGCATGCCCTCTATGTAAAAAACATTTATTTTCACTGCAGAGAGCAGTATATGTGTGCTTATCTGTGGCTAATCGGAAAATGTAATAATTGCAGGCAATAATCTCTCTGCCTGTGTCTTTACTCTGCCCCCTCCTTTTCTGCTGAACTGACTCAGCTGTTGCCAGGGTAATGTGTCTAACAATCCTTTAGCTTGCAAGCTCGCACGGGCGAAAATGTTACATACATTTTATTCATCATGCTGCTTTTGTCACTGTAATTACCAATTCTGTATTTTGTATTGCTTCTGTATTTGTTTTTTTTAGACCAATTTTGTATATTGGATGTATTATTATGTACCCTATGTTTGTGTCTTACTTTGTACAGCATCACAGAATATGTTGTCGCTTTATAAATCAATAGTAATAATAATGTGTCTATGATGTGTCTATTTAGCAGAAGGAGGAAGAAGGGAGCAGAATCAGGACACGGGCAGAGAGTGTCTCCTGGCCAGCAATTATGTTATTTTTTGATTAGCCAGAGATAAGCAAGCCTGTACTTCTCCCTGCAGTGAAAGTAAATGTTTTTACAAACAGGAAATATGTAGGAATGCTTTCAAATGTTGTTTAAAATGAAATTCTTTAGTGGTTAATAAAATTATACTTTTCCTCAATCCTCTACTACTGATTATCTTAATCTGTAAGTATGCCAGACTATGACCATTGCCTTCGAGTTGCCGCCAATCCTGAGACTCTTTTATGGATGCATGATCACCTCGCAGGAACTCACCATTGCGGGAAGAGTGATGCCTCGTGCTGCTCTGCTTTGAACGTTCTATACCGCTGTCCAGGAAATTGGCAGTAAGGTGGAGAGGAGTGGCGGAAGTACTGGAGTCTGGTGACACTGGCATTCCCAGGGCTGGAGACGAGAGGCGAGAAGGAAAATTATTTCTAACATCTTTCATCTAAATTCTCACAACTCCTCCCGACTAAAGTTGCCGCTCTCTTTTTTCTACTATATTGTATTTTATCTACATGTTTGATATTACTGAAATTTAGACGTTGGGATTCTGCACTGTTGAAGGTGGAGAGGTTAAAGTGTATTTGAGGCGATCTGTGACATCATGAGATAAAAATGTGTATGTACAGTGCAAACCATATTAATAACCAGGCTGTCTTACTTGATTTATTTTGCTGCCTGAAAGAGTTAATTTTTAGACATGGAAGTGACGGCTTCTGTCTTGTCGGGAATATATTAAACATCACTGATAAGCAGATTACAGCCATAAAAGTTTTCCGGGCAGAATACAACTTCTGAGGGCAGAAAGAAATAAAGTACATGACTATAGAGCTTTTTCTATCTCTGGGACACGACTGGTACTGATTACAGACAGTAAAACATTCAACCTACTTTGTAAATGTTTAAATATAAAATAAAACCCTGGGATTCTTAAAAAGGTCATTTTTAGGAGTAGGAGGATAAATATAATTGTTTATCTTATCAGTTTATTTTCACCTCGGGTTCACTTTAACAAGATATTGAGGCCACAACATCTTTTCTTTATTTACATTTCACAGCACATAAAGTTTATTTCAAGCCAGATTGGCCTTAGTCACAAGATTTAGGTTATGTGTTCGTCCACCTTTTTTTTCTTAACCACTTTGCATTCCGAGGTTTTTCCCTTTTAAGATTCCTGACAATTTTGGCATTCCAGCTGTCACTAGTGGTACAGCAATAACTTCTTTATTATTTACTAGTGGACCTAAGCCCGTTTAAAAACGGCTGTAGGTCTGTTTTTCTGCCGCCAGTCAGTGCGTATGTGGGCGCACGCACCTGCCGCGCGCACGCAACCACCCACCGGCCAGCCCACCCACCTCGCTCCCTGGTCCCGTCCGGCTGTCTGTGTCTGTTACTGCGCACATGCGTAGTAGCAAATAACAGGGACAAACGCTGGACGCAGCAACACGGGTTTTATAGTATAGGATTTAGGACAATCTAGGGAAATATTTTTTGGTAATTTAATGTTATAGGCATTAAAGAGAATCTGTACTCTACTATTCTTACACTAAAAAGCATACCATTCTATTTCTTATTTTCTCCTGGGCCCCTCTGTGCTGTTTCTGCCACTCTCTGCTGCAATCCTGGCTTGTAATTGCCAGTTTTAGGCAGCGTTTACAAGCAAACTAACCAGCTTGTGATAGGCTCACATAAGCAGAGTGTGTGAGTCATACAGAGTGTGCAGGGGGCCTGCAGAGGGTGTGTATCGCTACTATCCAATCACAAGCAGCCCTGCACATTCCACACATTCAAGCCTTAGCCCGACAGACACGACAGAGGAAAGGAGATAAGATTTATTACAGAGACAGTGCAATTAGGAAAGGCTGCAGTAAGCCAGAGCACATTAGAACAGGCATAGGAACTTATAGGATAGAAGAACTAAGGCTGAAACATTTGTTACAGAGTCTCTTTAAATAGGGAAAAATAAGCGTAAGTGCAAAAAATATATATATTTTTTGTCATATTTCATCCTTTACAAATTGCACATGATACCCTACATGCCGTATTTTATCACTAGTTGGGAATGTGGCGTACCATTATCGCCAACTTGTGCGCCTGCAGCGATTGGATCTGATTGATAGGGCACACAGTTTGTGACCCTAGTGCTGTTCCCCCTTGCTAGGCAACAGCACAGCCATGCATATGTATTGTATAGTGGGCCCGGAGCTGTCCAATCGCTACGGGCAGCAGCCATCACAGATGTCCACTAATCTTATGGCTTAGGCCCCGTTTACACCTCCTTGGCAGTTATCCCGAGCTAGGGTCGGGTCAGAAAACCGCAGCTAAGACCGGTAATCCCGACCTGTGCTCAGGGTAGCCTCCGGAAGCTGTATGCAGAGCAATGCGCGCAGCGGGAGTGTTTCTACATACCTCCCGGGGATCCCGACGTCAGCTGGCATTCTTCTTCCTCTCCTCCAGGGCTCTGCTTCCTCTGGGTGAGATCACCGTCTGTCGTCATGACGACAGCCGGCAATTTCACTTTAGAGTTGCAGTGCCACCCGGAGGATGGAGGCATAACTGCAGCGCTGGAGCCAGGGAGGTGAGTGATTACTGGAACTGCTGCAGATCTCTCTGGCAGCATCATTTTTTCCAGGTTTTAGGTGCTGAAAGGGTGCAAAAAAATTGCACCGCTTTTAGAGCCTAAAAGCCAGAAAGAATCATCATGCCAAGGGGGTTAAACAGTTGGTGTGCGTTAGTACGTGTTAGTGCAAGTTAGTATGCGTTTTTTCCATAGCAGTGCATTGTGAAAAAGATTTCAGTTAAAACGCGTTAAGTGTGAAAGGTGCCATAGGAAAACAGGGGAATTACTTTGAAAATCAGTTTTCTTTCAGTAATAACTGAGAGCAACTGATTAAGAGTAAAAGGGCCCTAAAGCCAAGGGCTTCAGAGTTGCAGGTGCTGAGCTGTTAACCTGCGTCTATGTTGTTGCTGCATCACCTGGGATGCTAATTTGGTCCAGGCCAGCCCACACTACCTTTGAGGATGTTAAAGGGACCCTGAGATTCCTATATCTGCATATATTAAGCAATGCTTCTCCACTACTATAGGAAGTGTTTATGCACATTGTTGTGTCTGTAAACTTGCCTTTTTCTTTTTGTAAATAAAAAATGTAATGTAATAAAAAAAAAAAAAAGAGACCCTGAGGTGAGAGGAGTAAGGGGGGTGATATATTTGTTTCCTTTTAAACAATGCAAATTACTTGGCTGTCCTGCTGATCCACTGCCTCTAATGCTTTCAGCCACAGACCCTGAACAAGCATGCAGATCAGGGGCTCTGACTGAAGGCTGACTGGATAAGCCACATGATTGTTTCAGTGGTGTGATTCAGTCACTACTGCAGCCAAATAGATCAACAGAACTGCCAGGCAACTAGTACTGTTAAAAGTGGACCTGAACTCTTACACACGACAAAAGGAAAACAGAGAGAAATGCACCCTTTGTGTATTTAGAGAGAAGAGCCTGTCTAGTCGCCCCTCATCTTCAAGTAATCACAAATGTATTTTGATCTCTCCGCTGTGTCAGCACAGAAATTCTGAAGACACAGCTAATATGTAAACACAGGATGTTAACCCTTTGTCTGCTTCCATGAAAAGCAAGAAGCAGACACACTGCAGATTTATTGCAGGAGTTCTGTAAGCTGTAACAAATAATTATTTTTCTTTAAAGGTTATTATGCTGTTGCTTATCTTTTGGAGCAGACAGGAAGTTCTGAGTTCAAGTCGGCTTTAAGAGGAAATAAACATGACAGCCTCCATATGCCTCCCTCACTTCAGGCTCCCTTTAAAGCAGCAGGGTCCAACACGAGAAGTCCACAGCACCACGTCAGTAATGTATAGCTCTTTTATTAAAAGAAATACAAAGAGATAGCCATAACAGCGACAGACGCTGTTTCGGACAAAGTCCTTCCTCAAGCTGTATCAGGCTCTCTCTGAAATACAATCCAATTGCTACTCCTATATATACTAGCTGTCAAAACGACATAACCAATCAGGATGCAGGGTATATGGAGGACCTGATGGGGAACTGCAAGAAAGCCAAGTAAGCTACACCCACTAAGATGAAGAGCCAATAGCTGTCAGACCCAATAATTCAAATATTCCCTTACCTCCTCCTTCAACTGACAAAAATGTAGAGGACCTGATGGGGAACTGCAGCTCACTCCCCGTGTGCCATGCCAAAACTATACTTGTGTACATGTTGATTGTGCCTTTTTGCATTTTTTCTATTTCCCACTTTTGGGATTCATGCGGACATTTTTACGCATGCGCAGACACTTGTACGCATGTAATCATGCAGATTTTTTGACGCGTATATTTACGTTTACGCATGCGTCAATGCGTACGTCATGATGTCACCATGACGTTCCAGGAAGTGTTTTGGCATGGCACACGGGGAGTGAGCTGCAGTTCCCCATCAGGTCCTCTACATTTTTGTCAGTTGAAGGAGGAGGTAAGGGAATATTTGAATTATTGGGTCTGACAGCGATTGGCTCTTCATCTTAGTGGGTGTAGCTTACTTGGCTTTCTTGCAGTTCCCCATCAGGTCCTCCATATACCCTGCATCCTGATTGGTTATGTCGTTTTGACAGCTAGTATATATAGGAGTAGCAATTGGATTGTATTTCAGAGAGAGCCTGATACAGCTTGAGGAAGGACTTTGTCCGAAACAGCGTCTGTCGCTGTTATGGCTATCTCTTTGTATTTCTTTTAATAAAAGAGCTATACATTACTGACGTGGTGCTGTGGACTTCTCGTGTTGGACTTTGCTGACCCTCTGAGGGCTATTGGGTCTTTCCACTCTAGCACACGTCTGTCCCCATTCGGGTGCTGGTCTATCCAGTTTTTAAAGCAGCAGGGACATCCATCCTATCCCAAAAATGTACTGCACTGTCCCATGTTTTGATTTCAGTGACTTTTATTAATTAAATAAAGAGAAAACTGTTCCAGACATTTTCCATCTTTACTGCCTCTAACTGAAACCAATCCTGATGTAATTTCCTCCATTACTCTTTTTTGTCTCCTATGCCTGAAATGGTGTATGCATTTCCCACCTTCCTCCCCACTGAGCTCTGTACTAGAAACTGCACTATCACATCCAACTTGCTTTGTAAACACATGTGAACACAGCATAAATCATATTTCAGCAGCTTCTGCAGAGGGGGGAGGTGCATTTCCCTTCTCAGCCTTGTGTTACATTGAACTGCCCTCAGCTAATCAGTGAGGAGTAGGAAAGTGGGAGGGGAGAGAACAAGCTTCCCTCTTCCCAGAAATGTACTAGAAAGGAGCCAGGCTGACTGAGATGAGATTCATTACAGCAGAAAAATGTATGATTATGTTGGAATGCTTGCCATGCAGAGCAGGATGTAGACTACATAATAAACACAGAACAGTGGGTAAATGGAATTTGATTGTACGGCTGACAATCCCGCTTTAGGAATATAAGTGTTTGTCGGTTTATTTGTTACTGGCAGACTGGTACATGGCTATGGTTACCTTTGCCAACCAATAAGCACCTTATAAAACACATACTATGAGTCCACGAGGCCCCATATGTGCAGCTGAAACTTCATTGTGCTCACCTCTGTACGTTATAACGTATCCCGGACCATTCCTCACACGGTCAGACTTGAAGGTAATGTGGATGTGTCCGGTTGGGAAGGTGATGTTATGGGGAGGATCCTGGCCTCCCTTTATTTGAGCGAGGAAACCTCCACCTTGTCCACCTCTCACCTCTAGAACATCGTTTGGATCTTCAACGTGGAAGAAGCGAAACTGAATCTCTATGGCGGTACTTCCAGTAGGGCGGATATCCCAAGAACAGGCACTTCCTGGACTGTATTCATCTGGGAAGTCTGGAGAGTAGAGGACGCCTGATGTGGAGGAAAAGTTACCAGTGCATGCTCCCACAAACACTGTGAAAAGAAAATTAAATCACAATTAGAGTACAGTGTACATTGTGACCTTGGGTAAACATAGAACAATAATTCCTGAACTAAGAAACATATGGAGGCTGCCATATTGATTCCCTTTTAAACAATACCAGACGATTACCTGGCAGCCCTACTGATCTCTTTGGCTGCAGCCAGGAGAGCTGAATTGTCCACAAGGCACACCTAGGCAGTTGTCTAGGGCCTGGAAAGAGTCTAGGGGCCTAGTGGATGCTAACCCCCCCACCACCAAATCTTACTAAAAAAGTCAAGTGACCATTAGAGGTGGGCAAAAAGTGATAGCTTGCCTTGCCATTTCATCTTAATCAATTTCTGGGCTGCAGTAGTGTCTGGATCACACACCTGAAACAAGCATGTGGCTAATTCTAGGTACACATTTTCTGTCAGATTTAGAGTTAGATCGATTATTTCCAACAGGTCCGATCTGGTTTTCTATACATTTTACTATTAATTTTCCATATAAGTGAATGGATAATCGATCGAAAAATTGTTTGGAAATCAGATCGGACCTGTTGGAAATAATCGATCTGACAGTAAATCTGTCAGTAAATTGTATGGTGTGTACCTAGAATAATCCAGTCAGACTTCAGTCAGTAACATCTGATCGGCATGCTCTTTTAGGATCTATGGCTAAAAGTATTAGAGGCAGAGGATCAGCAGGGCTGCCAGGCAACTGGTATTGTTTAAAAGGAAATAAATATGGCAGCAGCCTCCATATCCCTCTCAGACAGTGCAGGTGTCCTTTAAAGAGACACTGAAGCGAAAAAAAAAATATATGATACAATGAATTGGTTGTGTACTATGAATAATTACTAGAAGATTAGCAGCAAGTAAAATATTCTCATATTTTTATTTTCAGGAATATAGTGTGTTTTCTAACATTGCATCATTCTATAATATGTGCAGATTACACAACACTAAGCATTCAAAATGATTCTTTCAGAGCAGTCTGTGAACTAATGACCTCTGGCAGATAAAAAGAAAACTGTTCACTTACAGTTCAGATAATAAAAGTCAAAAGACAGCCCTCTCCATGACTTTGAAAGTCGTAGAGATTAATGGCTTTTTTTGCATAGAGATAACAACTGGAGTTTCTTAACTCTTCCTGTATTGGAAACAATTACACTGATGTATCTGATCTTAATGTTTTATTTCTTAGCTGTGCTACTCATACAAATCATAATATCATACATTTTTTTTCGCTTCAGTGTCTCTTTAAATTCTGAAGGATACTCTCTCTGAACTTAACCACTTCCCGACCGCCCACTACACAGGG
Organism: Hyperolius riggenbachi; assembly: GCF_040937935.1. Lineage (NCBI taxonomy): Eukaryota > Metazoa > Chordata > Amphibia > Anura > Hyperoliidae > Hyperolius > Hyperolius riggenbachi. The sequence continues at coordinate 73,548,148 of NC_090652.1, read as the reverse complement.
GCGGCGGGGAAGTGGAGCCCTTCAGGACGGCCTCACCCACAGAGTCATCCGTGACGCGATCCTCCGCCGGCGCCTGTCACCGCTCGCTCGCCGCAACATCCCGCCGGCTATACGGAAGCGCCGGCGGGATGTTAACCCCGCGATCGCCGCATACAAAGTGTATAATACACTTTGTAATGTTTACAAAGTGTATTATACAGGCTGCCTCCTGCCCTGGTGGTCCCAGTGTCCGAGGGACCACCAGGGCAGGCTGCAGCCACCCTAGTCTGCACCCAAGCACACTGATTTCTCCCCCCCCTGCCCCAGATCGCCCACAGCACCCATCAGACCCCCCCCCCCTGCCCACCCCCCAGACCCCTGTTTGCACCCAATCACCCCCCTAATCACCCATCAATCACTCCCTGTCACTATCTGTCAACGCTATTTTTTTTTTATCCCCCCCCCTGCTCCCTGCCCCCTCCTGATCACCCCCCACCCCTCAGATTCTCCCCAGACCCCCCCCCCCAGACCACCCCCCCTGTTTACTGTATGCATCTATCCCCCTGATCACCTGTCAATCACCTGTCAATCACCCATCAATCACCCGTCAATCACCCCCTGTCACTGCCACCCATCAATCAGCCCCTAACCTGCCCCTTGCGGGCAATCTGATCACCCCCCCACACCAATAGATCGCCCACAGATCCGACATCAGATCACCTCCCAAATCCATTGTTTACATCTATTCTCTCCTCTAAACACCCACTAATTACCCATCAATCACCCATCAATCACCCCCTATCACCACCTGTCACTTTTACCTATCAGATCAGACCCTAATCTGCCCCTTGCGGGCACCCAATCACCCGCCCACACGCTCAGATTGCCCTCTGACCCCCCCCTTATCAATTCACCAGTGCATTAATTACATCTGTTCTTCCCTGTAATAACCCACTGATCACCTGTCAATCACCTGCCAATCACCTATCACCCATCAATCACCCCCTGTCACCCCCTGTCACTGCCACCCATCAATCAGCCCCTAACCTGCCCCTTGCGGGCAATCTGATCACCCACCCACACCATTAGATCGCCCGCAAACCCGCCGTCAGATTACCTCCCAAATGTATCGTTTACATCTGTTATCTTCTCTAAACACCCACTAATTACCCATCAATCACCCCCTATCACCACCTGTCACTGTTACCTATCAGATCAGACCCTAATCTGCCCCTTGCGGGCACCCAATCACCCGCCCACACGCTCAGATTGCCCTCAGACCCCCCCCCCCTTATCAATTCGCCAGTGCATTAATTACATCTGTCCTTCCCTGTAATAACCCACTGATCACCTGTCAATCACCTGCCAATCACCTATCACCCATCAATCACCCCCTGTCACCCCCTGTCACTGCCACCCATCAATCAGCCCCTAACCTGCCCCTTGCGGGCAATCTGATCACCCACCCACACCAATAGATCGCCCGCAGATCCGACATCAGATCACCACCCAAGCGCAGTGTTTCCATCTATTCTCTCCTCTAAACACCCACTAATTACCCATCAATCACCCATCAATCACTCCCTATCACCACCTGTCACTGTTACCTATCAGATCAGACCCTAATCTGCCCCTTGCGGGCACCCAATCGCCCGCCTACACGCTCAGATTGCCCTCAGACCCCCCCTTATCAATTCGCCAGTGCAATATTTACATCTGTTCTCCCCTGTAATAACCCACTGATTACCTGTCAATCACCTATCAATCACCCATCAATCACCCCCTGTCACTGCCACCCATCAATCACCCCCTGTCACTGCCACCCATCAATCACCCGCTGTCACTGCCACCCATCAATCAGCCCCTAACCTGCCCCTTGCGGGCAAACTGATCACCCACCCACACCAATAGATCGCCCGCAGATCCGACATCAGATCACCACCCAAGCGCAGTGTTTCCATCTATTCTCTACCCTAAACACCCACTAATTACCCATCAATCACCCCCTGTCACTGCTACCTATCAGATTAGACCCCTATCTGCCCCTAGGGCACTCAATCACCCGCCCACACCCTCAGAATGCCCTCAGACCCCAGCCCTGATCACCTCGCCAGTGCATTGCTTGCATCTATTCCCCCCTCTAATCACACCTTGAGACACCCATCAATCACCTCCTGTCACCCCCTAGCACACCTACCCATCAGATCAGGCCCCAATTTGCCCCGTGTGGGCTCCTGATCACTCGGCCAAACCCTCAGACCCCCTTCCGATCACCTCCCCAGTGCATGGATTGCATCTATTTTCCCCTTTAACCACCCCCTGAGACACCCATCAATCACCTCCTGTCACCCCCCTAGCACTCCTATCCATCAGATCAGGCCCAATACAACCTGTCATCTAAAAGGCCACCCTGCTTATGACCGGTTCCACAAAATTCGCCCCCTCATAGACCACCTGTCATCAAAATTTGCAGATGCTTATACCCCTGAACAGTCATTTTGAGACATTTGGTTTCCAGACTACTCACGGTTTTGGGCCTGTAAAATGCCAGGGCGGTATAGGAACCCCACAAGTGACCCCATTTTAGAAAAAAAAGACACCCCAAGGTATTATGTTAGGTGTATGACGAGTTCATAGAAGATTTTATTTTTTGTCAAAAGTTAGCGGAAATTAATTTTTATTGGTTTTTTTTCACAAAGTGTCATTTTTCACTAACTTGTGACAAAAAATAAAATCTTCTATGAACTCGCCATACACCTAACGGAATACCTTGGGGTGTCTTCTTTCTAAAATGGGGTCACTTGTGGGGTTCCTATACTGCCCTGGCATTTTAGGGGCCCTAAACCGCGAGGAGTAGTCTAGAAAACAAATGCTTCAAAATGACCTGTGAATAGGACGTTGGGCCCCTTAGCGCACCTAGGCTGCAAAAAAGTGTCACACATGTGGTACCGCCGTACTCAGGAAAAGTAGTATAATGTGTTTTGGGGTGTATTTTTACACATACCCATGCTGGGTGGGAGAAATTTCTATGTAAATGGACAATTGTGTGTAAAAAAATCAAACAATTGTCATTTACAGAGATATTTCTCCCACTTAGCATGGGTATGTGTAAAAATACACCCCAAAACGCATTATACTACTTCTCCTGAGTACAGCGGTACCACATGTGTGGCACTTTTTTACACCCTAAGTACGCTAAGGGGCCCAAAGTCCAATGAGTACCTTTAGGATTTCACAGGTCATTTTGCGACATTTGGTTTCAAGACTACTCCTCACGGTTTAGGGCCCCTAAAATGCCAGGGCAGTATAGGAACCCCACAAATGACCCCATTCTAGAAAGAAGACACCCAAAGGTATTCCGTACGGAGTATGGTGAGTTCATAGAAGATTTTATTTTTTGTCACAAGTTAGCGGAAAATGACACTTTGTGAAAAAAAACTATTAAAATCAATTTCCGCTAACTTGTGACAAAAAAATAAAAACTTCTATGAACTCACCATACTCCTAACGGAATACCTTGGGGTGTCTTCTTTCTAAAATGGGGTCATTAGTGGGGTTCCTATACTGCCCTGGCATTTTAGGGGCCATAAACCGTGAGGAGTAGTCTTGAAACAAAAATGACCTGTGAAATCCTAAAGGTACTCATTGGACTTTGGGCCCCTTAGTGCAGTTAGGGTGCAAAAAAGTGCCACACATGTGGTATCGCCGTACTCGGGAGAAGTAGTACAATGTGTTTTGGGGTGTATTTTTACACATACCCATGCTGGGTGGGAGAAATACCTCTGTAAATGACAATCTTTTGATTTTTTTACACACAATTGTCCATTTACAGAGGTATTTCTCCCACCCAGCATGGGTATGTGTAAAAATACACCCCAAAACACATTGTACTACTTCTCCCGAGTATGGCGATACCACATGTGTGGCACTTTTTTGCACCCTAACTGCGCTAAAGAGCCCAAAGTCCAATGAGTACCTTTAGGATTTCACAGGTCATTTTGCGACATTTGGTTTCAAGACTACTCCTCACGGTTTAGGGCCCCTAAAATGCCAGGGCAGTATAGGAACCCCACAAATGACCCCATTTTAGAAAGAAGACACCCCAAGGTATTCCGTTAGGAGTATGGTGAGTTCATAGAAGATTTTATTTTTTGTCAAAAGTTAGCGGAAATTGATTTTAATTGTGTTTTTTCACAAAGTGTCATTTTCCGCTAACTTGTGACAAAAAATAAAATCTTCTATGAACTCGCCATACTCCTAACGGAATACCTTGGGGTGTCTTCTTTCTAAAATGGGGTCATTTGTGGGGTTCCTATACTGCCCTGGCATTTTAGGGGCCCTAAACCGTGAGGAGTAGTCTTGAAACGAAATTTCTCAAAATGACCTGTGAAATCCTAAAGGTATTTATTGGACTTTGGGCCCTTTAGCGCAGTTAGGGTGCAAAAAAGGGCCACACATGTGGTAGTATAATGTGTTTTGTGGTGTATTTTTACACATACCCATGCTGAGTGGGAGAAATATCTCTGTAAATGGACAATTGTGTGTAAAAAAAATTAACAAATTGTCATTTACAGAGATATTTCTCCCACCCAGCATGGGTATGTGTAAAAATACACCCCAAAACACATTATACTACTTCTCCTGAGTACGGCAATACCACATGTGTGGCACTTTTTTGCAGCCTAACTGCGCTAAGGGGTCCAAAGTCCAATGAGCACCTTTAGGCTTTACAGGGGTGCTTACAATTTAGCACCCCCCAAAATGTCAGGACAGTAAACACACCCCACAAATGATCCCATTTTGGAAAGTAGACCCTTCAAGGTATTCAGAGAGGGGCATGGTGAGTCCGTGGCAGATTTCATTTTTTTTTGTCGCAAGTTAGAAGAAATGGAAACTTTTTTTTTTTTTTTTTTTTCTCACAAAGTGTCATTTTCCGCTTACTTGTGACAAAAAATAATATCTTCTATGAACTCACTATGCCTCTCAGTGAATACTTTGGGATGTCTTCTTTCCAAAATGGGGTCATTTGGGGGGTATTTATACTATCCTGGAATTCTAGCCCCTCATGAAACATGACAGGGGGTCAGAAAAGTCAGAGATGCTTGAAAATGGGAAAATTCACTTTTTGCACCATAGTTTGTAAACGCTATAACTTTTACCCAAACCAATAAATATACACTGAATGGTTTTTTTTTATCAAAAACATGTTTGTCCACATTTTTCGCGCTGCATGTATACAGAAATTTTACTTTATTTGAAAACTGTCAGCACAGAAAGTTAAAAAAATCATTTTTTTTGCCAAAATTCATGTCTTTTTTGCTGAATATAATAAAAAGTAAAAATCGCAGGAGCAATCAAATAGCACCAAAAGAAAGCTTTATTAGTGACAAGAAAAGGAGCCAAAATTCATTTAGGTGGTAGGTTGTATGAGCGAGCAATAAACCGTGAAAGCTGCAGTGGTCTGAATGGAAAAAAAGTGGCCGGTCCTTAAGGGGTAGAAAGCCCTAGGTCCTCAAGTGGTTAAGATAGTAACTTTTTGCTGAAGGAAGCTCAAAATTAAACAATAACTGATTTATTAAAGCAGATATGTACAGCATGAAAAACATTGATACAGCACACCTGCAGAAACCAAGCTGTAATATGGTCAACTTTGGAGGACCATTTGATGAGTCGGTTGTCTTAAAGTTTCTTTCAGGCATTAAGTGGGAAGTAGGAAACTCAGTACTACTGACCTTCCTCTAATGTTCTGGGCTAAGGAGGTCCGCACATGGCAATGAGGTCAGCATTCTGCAATTAACGCTCTATTGGGCAATTAACCCCCTTGGACCAGAGCATTGGCTGAAACTTTCTGAATGTATAGGTGGGACCAAAAAATGGGCCTTCTTATATCTCTCTTCTCCCCAAATCCTAACATTTCACCATAACCACTCCCCATCAGGGCCGTACTCACCACTATAGACACTCAGCTTGCCGTCTCCTCCACACAGCTCATTGGGCCTCCCAAAGCACACCTGGTCACACTGAGAACTGCTGACATTCTGTAAGGTGGTGACATCATCAGGTCTGCCACAGAAACACGCATAGCCGGCCTCCACGCCTGCAAACTGCCAGGAAGGACAAATATGACGTTCAGACAGTATGTGATGACAGAATGATAAGGTGGGTGTGGCACAAGAGATTGTATTATGTTGGTATTGCATGGCTTGAAGACTCTGAAGGCACTTAAACCTTTTATTAATGTTAAGCATGTTTGCCCCCTGTTAAAACGCTGCTATCCCGCGGTAAAACAAGGGGTTTTTACCCCCCAAATCTCCTGTGCAAAATCCACAACTTTCTTGGTCGTGGATTTTGCTGCCCAGGGAGGCAGAGCTTTCGGCTGTAGCTCTGCCTCCATGCGTGTCAATCAGCACTGATCGCCACCTCTCCCCCGCACCTCTCAGTGAAGGAAGACTGAGAGGGGTCGGGAGAGGACGCAATCCGCGCTAATGGACGCGTGTAGAGGCAGAGCTGCAGCCAAAAGGAACCTGCAATGTGCCCCAGGGGATTTTGGGGGTAAAAAAACCCTCGTTCTGCCACGGGATAGCGGCTTTTTAACAGGGGCAAACATGCTTAACATAAATAAAAGGTAAAAAAAAACATTTTTAAATTGGCTTCAGAGTCTGGAGCGCCCAAAAAAAATATAAAATAATTAAAAACAGTTTAAAAAAAGAGATGTATGGACGGCTTACCTCTCCAGATGGTCTCAAAGTTGTCAAAAAGACTCGATATTTTTTGGCCCTAAAGGGACTATTCTGTCTATACTAAAAATTGTATGTATCACTAGTGGTGCTCAAATACCCCTTTTCAAAATTCGAGTTAGGTCGAATTCGAATAGTAAATTATTCGAGGTCAGTCGAATATTCGAGTCGAATAATTTTTACTATTCGATTCGACCTCGGAATTCGAGCTCACTATTCGAGTCGGTATTCGAGCTCATTATTCGAGCTGACTATTCGAAATGGCCTTAAATAGCTTCCAACACTTGTTTTGAGGGTGAATGATGCAAGAAACCTCTTTTTTTCCAAGTAACAACAGCAAGTGATTATGTGGGGATGTTCCTTTAAAAAAAAAAAGTTGAAAAGAGAAGTTGTGTCCAGAAATTTGTTCAGTACTGTATATACTTCTTCTTCTTCTTCTTTATCTTCTATATCTTCTTCTTCTTCTATATCTTCTTCTTCTATATCTTCTTCTTCTATATCTTCTTCTATATCTTCTTCTTCTTTTATATTGTCGTCTTCTTCTTCTTCATCTTCTTCATCTTCTTCATCATCATCTTCTTCTTCTTCATCTTCTTTTTCTTCATCTTCTTCATCTTCTTCATCTTCTTCTTCATCTTCTTCTTCTTCATCTTCTTCTTCATCTTCATCCTCTTCATCTTCTTCATCTTCTTCATCTTCTTCATCTTCTTCATCTTCTTCTTCATCTTCTTCATCTTCTTCTTCTTCTTCATCTTCTTCATCTTCTTCATCTTCTTCTTCATCTTCTTCATCTTCTTCATCTTCTTCTTCATCTTCTTCATCTTCTTCTTCATCTTCTTCTTCTTCATCTTCTTCTTCATCTTCTTCATCTTCTTCATCTTCTTCTTCTTCATCTTCATCTTCTTCATCTCCTTCATCTTCTTCTTCTTCATCTTCATCTTCATCTTCTTCATCTTCTTCTTCTTCATCTTCTTCTTCTTCATCTTCTTCATCTTCTTCTTCTTCTTCTTCTTCATCTTCTTCATCTTCTTCATCTTCTTCTTCATCTTCTTCATCTTCTTCTTCTTCATCTTCTTCATCTTCTTCATCTTCTTCTTCATCTTCTTCATCTTCTTCTTCATCTTCTTCTTCTTCATCTTCTTCATCTTCTTCTTCATCTTCTTCATCTTCTTCATCTTCTTCTTCTTCATCTTCATCTTCTTCATCTTCATCTTCTTCATCTTCTTCATCTTCTTCTTCTTCATCTTCATCTTCATCTTCTTCTTCATCTTCTTCTTCTTCATCTTCTTCATCTTCTTCATCTTCTTCTTCATCTTCTTCATCTTCTTCTTCTTCATCTTCTTCATCTTCTTCTTCTTCTTCTTCTTCTTCTTCATCTTCATCTTCATCTTCTTCATCTTCTTCATCTTCTTCATCTTCTTCATCTTCTTCTTCTTCTTCATCTTCATCTTCATCTTCTTCTTCATCTTCTTCTTCTTCATCTTCTTCATCTTCTTCTTCTTCATCTTCATCTTCTTCTTCATCTTCTTCATCTTCATCTTCTTCTTCTTCTTCATCTTCTTCTTCTTCATCTTCTTCATCTTCTTCTTCTTCATCTTCTTCATCTTCTTCATCTTCTTCTTCATCTTCTTCATCTTCTTCTTCTTCATCTTCTTCATCTTCTTCTTCATCTTCTTCATCTTCTTCTTCTTCATCTTCTTCATCTTCTTCATCTTCTTCTTCATCTTCTTCTTCTTCATCATCTTCATCTTCTTCATCTTCTTCATCTTCTTCATCTTCTTCATCTTCTTCTTCGTCTTCATCTTCTTCATCTTCTTCTTCTTCATCTTCTTCATCTTCTTCATCTTCTTCTTCTTCATCTTCTTCATCTTCTTCTTCATCTTCTTCATCTTCATCTTCTTCTTCTTCTTCATCTTCTTCTTCTTCATCTTCTTCATCTTCTTCTTCTTCATCTTCTTCATCTTCTTCATCTTCTTCTTCATCTTCTTCATCTTCTTCTTCTTCATCTTCTTCATCTTCTTCATCTTCTTCTTCATCTTCTTCTTCTTCTTCATCTTCATCTTCTTCATCTTCTTCATCTTCTTCATCTTCTTCATCTTCTTCTTCGTCTTCATCTTCTTCATCTTCTTCTTCTTCTTCATCTTCTTCATCTTCTTCATCTTCTTCTTCTTCATCTTCATCTTCTTCTTCATCTTCTTCTTCTTCATCTTCATCTTCTTCTTCTTCTTCATCTTCTTCTTCTTCTTCTTCTTCATCTTCTTCATCTTCTTCTTCATCTTCTTCTTCTTCTTCTTCATCTTCTTCATCTTCTTCATCTTCTTCATCTTCTTCTTCATCTTCTTCATCTTCTTCTTCTTCTTCATCTTCTTCATCTTCATCTTCTTCATCTTCTTCATCTTCTTTATCTTCATCTTCTTCTTCATCTTCTTCTTCTTCATCTTCTTCATCTTCTTCATCTTCTTCTTCATCTTCTTCTTCATCTTCATCTTCTTCATCTTCTTCTTCTTCATCTTCATCTTCATCTTCTTCTTCATCTTCTTCTTCTTCATCTTCTTCTTCATCTTCTTCATCTTCTTCATCTTCTTCTATATCGTCTTCTTCTTCACTTATTTCTCTTTTCAAATTTTTTTTTTAAAGAAATGCAGCTATTTTTGAGCGTAACAAATAGCTGGTGGCGCACGCATGTTGGAAGCGCCATTGTATGTGCTCCCTGGCAGTGGAAACACACAGACAGCAGGAGGTAAATTCAGCAGCAGGAGGAGGAGGATGAGTGTGTGGCAGCAGGCAGTCAATGAGGCAGGCAGCGTGACATAATAGCCCTGGTACCTAGCGGTGATACCAGGGCTGTAAATAAACACAGCAGGCAGGAGGTCCCAGACAGCGGTCGTGCAGCCCACATTGTGTCCAATACACAACTGGGACAACACAGTTTTCAACCCGGGCACCTCAGAAAAATTAAACCTTTTTTTTGGGGGGGGGGGGGGGTTTGTTTTGTTTTTACAACAAATTACACAGATATAGCTATTTTTTGACGTAATAGCTGGTGGCAGAGTGGCAGCAGAAGGTAAATCTGTGTACCCTGGCAGTGGGAAACACAGACAGACAGCAGCAGCAGCAGGAGGAATGGAGGAGTAATTATGTGTGCAGCTATTGTTTGACGTAATAGCTGGTGGCAGAGTGGCAGCAGAAGGTAAATCTGTGTACCCTGGCAGTGGGAAACACAGACAGACAGCAGCAGCAGCAGGAGGAGGAATGGAGGAGTAATGTGAGCAGCTATTGTTTGACGTAATAGCTGGTGGCAGAGTGGCAGCAGAAGCTAATTCTGTGTACCCTGGCAGTGGGAAACACAGACAGACAGCAGCAGCAGCAGGAGGAATGGAGGAGTAGTGTGAGTGTGGCAGCAGGTAGGCAGCGTGACATAATAGCCCTGGTACCTAGCGGTGATACCAGGCCGTAAATGAACACAACAGGAGGTCCCAGACAGCGGTCGTGCAGCCCACATCGTGTCCAATACACAACTGGGACAACACAGTTTTCAACCCGGGCACCTCAGAAAAATTAAACCTTTTTTTTTTGTAATGGTTTTGTAGTTTTGGTTTTACAACCAATTACACAGATATAGCTATTTTTTGACGTAATAGCTGGTGGCAGAGTGGCAGCAGAAGGTAAATCTGTGTACCCTGGCAGTGGGAAACACAGACAGACAGCAGAAGGGCAGTACACAGCAGCCCACTGTAGGTGTAAAATGTGTGGCTGCAGGCGACGTAATAGTCAAAGTGAACCAGGCTGGCTTAGTGAGCAGGAGCCAGGAGGTGGTAAAGGGTGGTAAGGCACATTAACGATGGTTTTTAGCCAGTTCATGTCCCCCTCTCGCCGACAACAGGGGCCAGGAACTCGCCTTCCACCCACGCCTGGTTCATCTTGAGAAACGTCAGTCTGTCCACAGACTTGTGAGACAGACGTGAGCGTTTCTCGGTGACCACACCACCAGCTGCACTGAAGCAGCGCTCGGACAGCACGCTGGAAGGGGGGCAGGACAGCACTTCCAGGGCGTACTGCGCCAGCTCGCTCCAGATCTCCAGGCGCTTGACCCAATACTCCATGGGATCAACAGGGGCATCGCTGTCAAGCCCGCTGTAGGACCCCATGTAGTCAGCCACCATGCGGGTCAGGCGCTGGCTGTGACCGGTGGAGGATGCTGCTGCATGCACCTCCTCTCTAGTCACTGCTGCCGGAGCCTCTACAGTCCTGTAGAGCTCGTGGCTGAGAGACAGCAGGTCTGTGGGGCGCTTGCTGCTGGATGCAGGCACCTGCTGCTGCCTCTGTGCTGGCTGCTGGACAGTGGGGGTGGAAGGCTGGGGGAAGGCTTCCTCCAAGCGCTCAACAAGGGCCTGCTGCAAGCTCCTTATTTTTTGCGCTGGGTCTCCTCCTGCAGGCGGCAGGAACTGGCTCAACTTCCCCTTGAGGCGTGGGTCCAACATCATGCTGATCCAGATGTCCTCCCTCTGCTTCATCTGGATCACCCTGGGGTCTCTGCGCAGGCACGTCAGCATGTGCGCTGCCATTGGGAAGAGGCGGGCCACGTCTGCTGGCACATCGACGGCAGTGCTGCTGTCCTCATCCTCCTCTGCCTCGTCAGCCTCATCCTCTCTCCACCCCCGCACCAACTCAGCTGCACTGTGCTGCTCCCCCTCATCAGCAGCAAGGTCAGGGACCTCCACCAAGTCCTCCTCCTCCTCCCCCTCAGAGGTGGACTGTGCAGCTGCTTGCCGCTCCTGCTGGTCCAAGGCTGCCGCTCCCTGTTCCAGCAAAGCATCGAGGGCCCTGTTCAGCAGACAAACCAGGGGCACCCACTCGCAGACCATAGCATGGTCCCTGCTCACCTTGTTAGTGGCCTGCAGAAAGGGAGCCAGCACTAAGCACACCTGCTGCATGTGCCTCCAGTCATCATCGGGGACGATGGACGGGATGTTGCTGGTCTTGTCCCTTCTCTGAGCGGCGGAAACAGTGGCCAGGGCAAGGTACTGTTTGACAGCGCGCTTCTGTTCAACCAGACGCTCCAACATCGCCAGGGTGGAGTTCCAGCGCGTCGGAACGTCAAGGATCAGCCGATGGCGTGGCAGATCCAGCTCCTTTTGCACGTCTTCCAGGCTCGCACAGGCTGCAGCCGAGCGCCGGAAGTGACGCACAACGTTCCTTGCCGTTTCCAGCAGTTCGCCCATCCCCTGGTAGGTGCGCAAGAACTTCTGCACCACCAGGTTCAGCACGTGGGCAAGACAGGGGATGTGGGTCAGGTTTCCCCTGTCTATTGCGGCAACCAGATTGGCCCCATTGTCGGCCACCACCTCTCCGACTCTGAGGCCTCTGGGGGTCAGCCAAATCCTCTCCTGCTCCTGGAGTTTGGCCAACACATGGGTTGCCGTCAGCTTGGTCTTCCCAAGGCTGACCAAGTGCAGCAGCGCTTGGCAGTGGCGGGCCTTCACGCTGCTGCTGAGGCGGGGGGTTTGGCCAGGTGTGCCGGAGGATGGCAGAGGATCGGAGGAACCTGCTGCAGTTCCCCTGACCCTGCGGGGTGGCACCACCCACTGTGTTGCTGCTGCTGCTGTGCCCGCTGCTGCTCTCCCATCCTCACCCCCTTCCACCAAGCTGACCCAGTGGACAGTGAAGGACAGGTAGCGGCCTGTCCCGAAGCGGCTGCTCCAGGAGTCCATGGTGACGTGGACCCTTTCACCAACCGCGTGCTCTAGCCCTCGCTCCACATTGGCCATCACAAAGCGGTGCAGTGCAGGAATGGCCTTGCGGGAGAAAAAGTGTCTGCTGGGGAGCTGCCAGTCTGGGGCTGCGCAAGCAAGCAGCGCACGAATGTCGCTCCCCTCCTGCACGAGCGTGTACGGCAGGAGTTGGGAGCACATGGCCCGTGCCAGCAAGCCATTCAGCTGCCGCACGCGACGGCTGCTGGGAGGCAGAGCCCTAACCACCCCCTGGAAGGACTCGCTCAAAAGGCTCTGGCGTGGCCTTTTGCTGGCACGGGAATCAGCAGACACAGCGGAGGAGGCCACTGAGGACTGGCTGCCAGAACAGGCCTCAGTGTCGGCGGCAGGAGTTGCAGAGGGGGGAGGAGCAGTGCGTTTCCGCACTCCTGCTGGTGCTGCTGGAGGAGCAGGAGGGCGGGTGGCTGCTGTTGCTGCTGCTGCTGCTGCTGAAGGCTGTGCAGTGATGGGTGTGGTGCCACTGCCAGCACCAGATGCCTTCAGCCTCTGGAACTCCTCATGCTGGTGGAAATGTTTCGCAGCAAGGTGGTTGATGAGCGAGCTGGTGCTGAACTTTAAGGGGTCTGCACCTCTGCTCAACTTCCGCTGACAGTGGTTGCAAGTGGCGTACTTGCTGTACACAGTGGGCATGGTGAAATATCGCCAGATTGGTGACAGAAACATCCCCCTACGGCATGGAAGCGCTGCTGCCTGTCTCCCTGTGGTGGTTGGGGGGGGGGGGGGCTTGGGTGCGGCTGGTGGTGGTACTGGCAGATGCTGCTGCTGCTGCTGCTGAGCCTGAGACACCAGCAGGCTGTGGGACCTGCCTACTGCTGCCAATGCTTGCAATGATGCGCCTCCTTGCAAGGCCCACAAGCGCATCCTCCTCCTCCTCCTCCTCAGAGCTGCTGAGGACGACATCCCCTGGAGGTGGTGGCACCCAGTCTCTGTCTGTCACCGGGTCATCATCATCCTCCCCCTCCTGAAACATGTCCTGCTGGGATGATGACCCCCCAAACTCCTCTCCTGATGCATGGATGGGCTGCTTGACTGTCGCCACAGTCTTGCTGTCCAATCCCTCATCCCCCAAAGTGCCCATCAGCATCTCCTCCTCAAGATCGCCAACAACAGCAGACAATTTACTCATGATGCCTGGGGTCAAAAGACTGCTGAATGACAGGTCGGCGAGTGACGGTGAACTGGCCTCCTCCCCAGACCCTGCTGGGCGGCTGCTGCGAACAGGGGTGGTGGTGGTGGTGGTGAGGGTGGAGGCCTCGGATGCAGAGCTGATGGCGGGCTGCTCATCCTCCGTCATGAGTTGCACCACAGTGTCTGCATGCTTTTCCTCAATGGGACGTTTCCGACCCGGCTGGAGGAAAATCGGAGCAGGTGCTACACGCTGCTGCTGCTGTGTCTCTGCAGCGTGAGTTGCAGATGCTCCTGCTGGGCGGCGCCCAAGGCGTCCACGGCCAGTGGCTATGGGAGGAATGTTAGCCACTGACGCTGCTGCTGCTGCTGCGGAACTGTGCATGGTGGCGCGGCCGCGGCCTGCCACAATGCTGCTCCCTCTCCTCCTGATTCCCTTGCTGCCCTTCCCCTTGCCCAAACCGCGCTGGCTGCCACTTTCAGACATCTTCGATGTTTTGGGCGTATAGACAAAAGTTTTTTAAAAGGGCGGGTGAAAAGTGGGGTACTTTAATGGAGTGGGTTGGTGGGTGAGGTGACTGAGTGAGTGTCCCTAGTACAGTAAGTAAGTAGTAACAGTCAGGAAGTACAACTAGCAGTTACAATAATCAGTAGTAATCACAAGTAAATTTAGTGTGTGTACACTACAGACAGTGAGTGCACGCACGCGCAAACACGCGCAGGAGCTAGCCTATGAACAGTGACTGAGTGAGTGTCCCTAGTACAGTAAGTAAGTAAGTAGTAACAGTCAGTAAGTACAACTAACTAATTACAATAATCAATCAGTAATCAGAAGGAAATAGAGTGTGTGTAGTGTGTGTACAGAGACAGTGAGTGCACACATGCAGGAGCTAGTAGCCTATGAACAGTGACTGAGTGTCCTAGACTCCTAGTACAGTAAGAGTAAGTAGTAACAGTAAGTACAACTAACTAATTACAATAATCAATCAGTTATCAGAAGGAAATAGAGTGTGTGACTGTGTGTAGTGTGTGTACACAGACAGTGAGTGCACACACGCAGGAGCTAGTAGCCTATGAACAGTGACTGAGTGTCCTAGACTCCTAGTACAGTAAGAGTAAGTAGTAACAGTAAGTACAACTAACTAATTACAATAAGCAATCAGTTATCAGAAGGAAATAGAGTGTGTGTAGTGTGTGTACACAGACAGTGAGTGCACACACGCAGGAGCTAGTAGCCTATGAACAGTGACTAAGTGTCCTAGACTCCTAGTACAGTAAGAGTAAGTAGTAACAGTAAGTACAACTAACTAATTACAATAAGCAATCAGTTATCAGAAGGAAATAGAGTGTGTGTAGTGTGTGTACACAGACAGTGAGTGCACACACGCAGGAGCTAGTAGCCTATGAACAGTGACTGAGTGTCCTAGACTCCTAGTACAGTAAGAGTAAGTAGTAACAGTAAGTACAAACAACTAACTAATTACAATAATCAATCAGTTATCAGAAGGAAATAGAGTGTGTGTAGTGTGTGTACACAGACAGTGAGTGCACACACGCAGGAGCTAGTAGCCTATGAACAGTGACTGAGTGTCCTAGACTCCTAGTACAGTAAGTAGTAACAGTAAGTACAACTAACTAATTACAATAATCAATCAGTTATCAGAAGGAAATAGAGTGTGTGTAGTGTGTACACAGACAGTGAGTGCACACACGCAGGAGCTAGTAGCCTATGAACAGTGACTGAGTGTCCTAGACTCCTAGTACAGTAAGTAGTAACAGTAAGTACAACTAACTAATTACAATAATCAATTACAATAATCAATCAGTTATCAGAAGGAAATAGAGTGTGTGTAGTGTGTACACAGACAGTGAGTGCACACACGCAGGAGCAGCTAGTAGCCTATGAACAGTGACAGTGAGTGTCCTAGTACAGTTACAGTATATAACTACAATACTAATACAATCAGTAGTAAAGGACAGCAGAAATACTGGTATAGAATAGAGAGAAATAAACAGAGGACAGGAGGACAGCTGCCCACACAGGCAAGGCCCTGAGGCCTAAAGCTGTAAGGCTGCAGCAGCTGGCCTGTCTCTATGTCACACAAAAGCTACTAACTAAAATACAATGTCTAACTAACTAACAACAATATAGGTGTGTATAGGAGGTGTATGTGAGCAAAAACGCTAGGTAAATGACCACAATAGAGCTCTTGCTAAGCCAAAGCACAAAGGAGCAACTCTCTCTCTATGCAAGTCTCAGGCAAGGACGGAGAAACGTAACATGGCGGCCGCTATTTATAGGGTAGGGGCTGGCCAGGGTCCCCCTCTGTGATTGGCTGCTGTCAGAGGGCCTGGGAGCCCTCTGATTGGCTCTAAGGACATCAATCTGGGCTATGACGCTATTCGAGCTCGGTACCGAGCTCGAATAGCGCCGTTTTGCTCGAATAGCTCGAATAGTGAATGGGCTATTCGAGTGTACTCGAATAGCCCATTCGAATAGCTACAGCTATTCGGAGCTCGAATACCGAGCTCGAATAGCTGGAAAAGAGCTCGAATATTCGAGCTACTCGAATATTCGAGCTCTGCTGAGCACCACTGTGTATCACCTTCTCATGAAATGTAATAGGGCCATATGCAATTCTCTTTTTCACTTACATCTTCTCCTAGGAGATAATTTTTCATCTTCGATTTTAAATAACTTTACAGCACTTTTCAACTACAAAACTACCAAAAAGTAGGTGAAAAAATACTATCAAAATTATTTTGAGCATCATCTTGCTTTCTGAAAGCTTAAAAGGCATTTTATTCAAGAGTTAAAAAATATCACCTAGGAGAAAACTCAGGAGAAAAAGTGAATTGCATATGGCCCATAATGTCTTTTCTCTCCAACTCGCCCCTGAGCTCAGCCACCGGTGCTTAGCCCCGCCTCCTTGCAGAGACGTGCTGTGGCGCTTTCATGGCACTCTCTAGTTTGGATACAGAGAGCGCTGTGGCACTTGTCTGCAAGAGGGCTATGCACTGGAAGTCAGAGGACACAGGGCTCCAAGGGTGAGTGGGAAAGAAATAACCTGGCATGTCAAACAGCCGTTTTATAGCAAGCAGTATACAGAAGTGCTGCTTGACTGCCTGCTAAGCACTACTGCTCTAGTGTTTGGCGAACATCTAGATGTTCGGGTTCGGGCCGAACAGGCCGAACATGGCCGCGATGTTCGGGTGTTCGAGCCGAACTCCGAACATAATGGAAGTCAATGGGGACCCGAACTTTTGTGCTTTGTAAAGCCTCCTTACATGCTACATACCCCAAATTTACAGGGTATGTGCACATTGGGAGTGGGTACAAGAGGAAAAAAAATGTAGCAAAAAGAGCTTATAGCTTTTGAGAAAATCGATTTTAAAGTTTTAAAGGGAAAACTGTCTTTTAAATGCGGGAAATGTCTGTTTTCTTTGCACAGGTAACATGCTTTTTGTCGGCATGCAGTCATAAATGTAATACATATAAGAGGTTCCAGGAAAAGGGACCGGTAACGCTAACCCAGCAGCAGCACACGTGATGGAACAGGAGGAGGCGCAGGAGGAGAAGGCCACGCTTTGAGACACAACAACCCAGGCCTTGCATGAGGACAAGAAGCGTGCGGATAGCAATTTGCATTTTGTCGCCATGCAGTCATAAATGTAATACAGATGAGAGGTTCAATAAACAGGGACCGGAAACGCTAACCCATCACAGATGTTTATTGTTCATGTTACTTGGTTGAGGTCCGGGAGTGTTGCGTAGTCGTTTCCAATCCAGGATTGATTCATTTTAATTTGAGTCAGACGGTCTGCATTTTCTGTGGAGAGGCGGATACGCCGATCTGTGACGATGCCTCCGGCAGCACTGAAACAGCGTTCCGACATAACGCTGGCTGCCGGGCAAGCCAGCACCTCTATTGCGTACATTGCCAGTTCGTGCCAGGTGTCTAGCTTCGATACCCAATAGTTGAAGGGTGCAGATGGATTGTTCAACACAGCTATGCCATCTGACATGTAGTCCTTGACCATCTTCTCCAGGCGATCGGTGTTGGAGGTGGATCTGCACGCTTGCTGTTCTGTGTGCTGCTGCATGGGTGTCAGAAAATGTTCCCACTCCAAGGACACTGCCGATACCATTCCCTTTTTAGGCACTAGCTGCGGCTTGTGTTATTTGCCGCCCTCCTGGTCGTCCTGGGTTTGCGGAAGTCAGTCTGTCGGCGTACAACTGGCTAGAGGAGGGGGAGGATGTCAATCTCCTCTCTAAAGTCTCCACAAGGGCCTGCTGGTATTCTTCCATTTTGACCTGTCTGACTCTTTCTTCAAGCAGTTTTGGAACATTGTGTTTGTACCGTAGATCCAGAAGGGTATAAACCCAGTAATTGGTGTTGTCCAGAATGCGCACAATGCGTGGGTCGCGTTCAATGCAGTCCTAGGCCGAAGAGGTCATAGCCTAGGGTCACAAAAACCTGTTTATTTGGGCAATTTCAATGGTAGTGATGCTGACGTACATAAATCTCAGCCATGGCCGTTAGCAACGTCTGAATTTCACGAAATGTCTCATGCAGGTAGAAGACATATTGTTAGACTTGGATTCCAAAGATGGGGTCCCTACATCTCTGCAAACCAGAGTTACAGGGGTCCAAAATTGGTAAAATCCCCCATAGGCTTTCATTGCCTCCCTATTTTACTTTCCAAAATCTCACATCTTTTCAAAGGGCAATTGCTCAGCAGTGGCAAATTTTCTAGCATTGTAGGGACCCTTAGGGGGAACATGACTGGTGAGTTTCGGGCCCCTAGGCCGAAGAGGTCATAGCCTAGGGTCACAAAAACCTGTTTATTTGGGCTATTTCAATGGTAGTGATGCTGACTTACATAAATCTCAGCCATGGCCGTTAGCAACGTCTGAATTTCACGAAATGTCTCATGCAGGTAGAAGACATATTGTTAGACTTGGATTCCAAAGATGGGGTCCCTACATCTCTGCAAACCAGAGTTACAGGGGTCCAAAATTGGTAAAATCCCCCATAGGCTTTCATTGCCTCCCTATTTCACTTTCCAAAATCTCACATCTTTTCAAAGGGCAATTGCTCAGCAGTGGCAAATTTTCTAGCATTGTAGGGACCCTTAGGGGGAACAGGACTGGTGAGTTTCGTGCCCCTAGGCCAAAGAGGTCATAGCCTAGGGTCACAAAAACCTGTTTATTTGGGCAATTTCAATGGTGGCGAGTCTGACGTACATAAATCGCAGCAATGGCCGTTAGCAACGTCTGAATCTCACGAAATGTCTCATGCAGGTAGAAGACATATTGTTAGACTTGGATTCCAAAGATGGGGTCTCTACATCTCTGCAAACCAGAGTTACAGGGCTCCAAAATTGGTAAAATCCCCCATAGGCTTTCATTGGGCCTACTATTTACCGTTCCAAAATCTCACACCATTTCAAAGGGCAATGGCTCAGCAGTGGCAAAACTCACCAGTCATGATCCCCCTAAGAGTCCCTACAATGCTAGAAAATTTGGTACTGCTGAGCCATTGCCCTTTGAAAAGATGTGAGATTTTGGAAAGTGAAATAGGGAGGCAATGAAAGCCTATGGGGGATTTTACCAATTTTGGACCCCTGTAACTCTGGTTTGCAGAGATGTAGGGACCCCATCTTTGGAATCCAAGTCTAACAATATGTCTTCTACCTGCATGAGACATTTCGTGAAATTCAGACGTTGCTAACGGCCATGGCTGAGATTTATGTACGTCAGCATCACTACCATTGAAATAGCCCAAATAAACAGGTTTTTGTGACCCTAGGCTATGACCTCTTCGGCCTAGGGGCCCGAAACTCACCAGTCATGTTCCCCCTAAGGGTCCCTACAATGCTAGAAAATTTGCCACTGCTGAGCAATTGCCCTTTGAAAAGATGTGAGATTTTGGAAAGTAAAATAGGGAGGCAATTAAAAAAGCCTATGGGGGATTTTACCAATTTTGGACCCCTGTAACTCTGGTTTGCAGAGATGTAGGGACCCCATCTTTGGAATCCAAGTCTAACAATATGTCTTCTACCTGCATGAGACATTTCGTGAAATTCAGACGTTGCTAACGGCCATGGCTGAGATTTATGTACGTCAGCATCACTACCATTGAAATTGCCCAAATAAACAGGTTTTTGTGACCCTAGGCTATGACCTCTTCGGCCTAGGGGCCCGAAACTCACCAGTTATGATCCCCCTAACAGTTCCTACAATGCTAGAAAATTTGCCACTGCTGAGCAATTGCCCTTTGAAAAGATGTGAGATTTTGGAACTGTAAATAGGAGGCCCAATGAAAGCCTATGGGGGATTTTACCAAATTTGGAGCCCTGTAACTCTGGTTTGCAGAGATGTAGGGAACCCATCTTTGGAGCCCAAGTCTAACAATATGTCTTCTACCTGCATGAGACATTTCGTGAGATTCAGACGTTGCTAACGGCCATTGCTGCGATTTATGTACGTCAGACTCGCCACCATTGAAATTGCCCAAATAAATTATTATTATTACCAATTTTGGACCCCTGTAACTCTGGTTTGCAGAGATGTAGGGACCCCATCTTTGGAATCCAAGTCTAACAATATTTCTTCTACCTGCATGAGACATTTCGTGAAATTCAGACGTTGCTAACAGCCATGGCTGAGATTTATGTACGTCAGCATCACTACCATTGAAATAGCCCAAATAAACAGGTTTTTGTGACCCTAGGCTATGACCTCTTCGGCCTAGGGGCCCGAAACTCACCAGTCATGTTCCCCCTAAGGGTCCCTACAATGCTAGAAAATTTGCCACTGCTGAGCAATTGCCCTTTGAAAAGATGTGAGATTTTGGAAAGTGAAATAGGGAGGCAATTAAAAAAGCCTATGGGGGATTTTACCAATTTTGGACCCCTGTAACTCTGGTTTGCAGAGATGTAGGGACCCCATCTTTGGAATCCAAGTCTAACAATATGTCTTCTACCTGCATGAGACATTTTGTGAAAATTAGACGTTGCTAACGGCCATGGCTGAGATTTATGTACGTCAGCATCACTACCATTGAAATTGCCCAAATAAACAGGTTTTTGTGACCCTAGGCTATGACCTCTTCGGCCTAGGACTGCATTGAACGCGACCCACGCATTGTGCGCATTCTGGACAACACCGATTACTGGGTTTATACCCTTCTGGATCCACGGTACAAACACAATGTTCCAAAACTGCTTGAAGAAAGAGTCAGACAGGTCAAAATGGCCAGCAGGCCCTTGTGGAGACTTTAGAGAGGAGATTGACATCCTCCCCCTCCTCTAGCCAGTTGTACGCCGACAGACTGACTTCCGCAAACCCAGGACGACCAGGAGGGCAGCAAACAACACAAGCCGCAGCTAGTGCCCAAAAGGGAATGGTATCGGCAGTGTCCTTGGAGTGGGAAAATTTTCTGACACCCATGCAGCAGCACACAGAACAGCAAGCGTGCAGATCCACCTCCAACACCGATCGCCTGGAGAAGATGGTCAAGGACTACATGTCAGATGGCATAGCTGTGTTGAACAATCCATCTGCACCCTTCAACTATTGGGTATCGAAGCTAGACACCTGGCACGAACTGGCAATGTACGCAATAGAGGTGCTGGCTTGCCCGGCAGCCAGCGTTATGTCGGAACGCTGTTTCAGTGCTGCCGGAGGCATCGTCACAGATCGGCGTATCCGCCTCTCCACAGAAAATGCAGACCGTCTGACTCAAATTAAAATGAATCAATCCTGGATTGGAAACGACTACGCAACACTCCCGGACCCCAACCAAGTAACATGAACAATGAACATCTGTGATGGGTTAGCGTTTCCGGTCCCTGTTTATTGAACCTCTCATCTGTATTACATTTATGACTGCATGGCGACAAAATGCAAATTGCTATCCGCACGCTTCTTGTCCTCATGCAAGGCCTGGGTTGTTGTGTCTCAAAGCGTGGCCTTCTCCTCCTGCGCCGCCCTCCTCCTGTTCCATCACGTGTGCTGCTGCTGGGTTAGCGTTACCGGTCCCTTTTCCTGGAACCTCTCATCTGTATTACATTTATGACTGCATGCCGACAAAATGCAAATTGCTATCCGCACGCTTCTTGTCCTCATGCAAGGCCTGGGTTGTTGTGTCTCAAAGCGTGGCCTTCTCCTCCTGCGCCGCCCTCCTCCTGTTCCATCACGTGTGCTGCTGCTGGGTTAGCGTTACCGGTCCCTTTTCCTGGAACCTCTTATCTATATTACATTTATGACTGCATGCCGACAAAAAGCATGTTACCTGTGCAAAGAAAACAGACATTTCCCGCATTTAAAAGACAGTTTTCCCTTTGAAACTTTAAAATCGATTTTCTCAAAAACTATAAGCTCCTTTTGCTAAAAAAAAATTTCCTCTTGTACCCACTCCCAAGGTGCACATACCCTGTAAATTTGGGGTATGTAGCATGTAAGGAGGCTTTACAAAGCACAAAAGTTCGGGTCCCCATTGACTTCCATTATGTTCGGAGTTCGGCTCGAACACCCGAACATCGCGGCCATGTTCGGCCCGAACCCGAACATCTAGATGTTCGCCCAACACTACATGTGACTTGTTCGGCCAATCACAGCGCTAGCCGAACGTTCGGGTAACGTTCGGCCATGCGCTCTTAGTTCGGCCATATGGCCGAACAGTTTGGCCGAACACCATCAGGTGTTCGGCCGAACTCGAACATCACCCGAACAGGGTGATGTTCTGCAGAACCCGAACAGTGGCGAACACTGTTCGCCCAACACTATACTGCTCTATGCAGAGGGGCAGAAATGAATTAAAGGGGCACTATGGCAAAAATTGTAAAATTTAAAATATGTGCAAACATAAACAAATAAGAAGTACATTTTTTTCCAGAGTAAAATGAGCTATAAATTGCTTTTCTTCTATGTTGCTGTCACTTACAGTAGGTAGTAGAAATCTGACAGAAGCAACAGGTTTTAGACTAGTCCATCTCTACATGGGGTGATTCTCAGGGATTTATTTATTTTCAAAAGCACTTAGTGAATGGCAGTTGCTCTGTTCACCTGCCAAAAAACTGTGTAGTGAGCAGAGAAGCTGGCCAGCATCATTGTTTAAAGCCTTTTTAGGGAATATCTTTATAAAGAATAAAAGCCTTGCTGAGAATCCCCTATGAAGAGATGGACTAGTCCAAAACCTGTAGCATCTGTCAGATTTTTACTACCTACTGTAAGTGACAGCAACATAGGAGAAAAGTAATTTATGGCTCATTTTACTCTGGAAGAAAAGAAAGTACTTCTTATTTGTCTATGTTGGCACATATTTTAAATTTTTCAATTTTTTGCCATAGTGCCCCTTTAAGATGGAATGGGGTCCTAGGTAAGATAGCAGTTTTTGCCCACTGCTGATGATTACTCAGCTTTTTTAGTAAGATTTGGTGGGGGCTAGCATATACCAGGCCCCTAGACTCTCCCCAGGCCCTAGGCAACTGCCTAGGTTTGCCTTGAGGATGATCCGACTCTGGAGAGGAGAGATGTGTGAGCGGTGCAATGCTGCGAGAATTTCTTGCTGAGAACAACAAGCAACGAGAGCGACAAACCAACAAGGTAGGCCAGGGATGTCAGGGGAAACCTGTTCCTCTAGCTGCAGGCATACATGTACAGACAATATCCTGCAGTGTTCTCTGTGGCTGGAGCTCCTCTCTGAGGTTTGTACCTGATACCCCCTCCGGCGGCAGAACTGCAGGCAGGTTTGGATGGTCAGCTTGGATGAGGTCCCGCTGGATCCAGAAAGTGCTGGAGGAGAGCCAAAATCCACGAAGCATCCAAGGTATCCCGGCACTGTGGAAACAGAGCAGAGAGCAGACTGTCATCTCCAGCCTTTACTCTATCTCACTACAAACTCCAAAGTCTCATTGCCGGACTCTCATGTAGCTTTCCTGGTATTGGGGACAATTTGGAAAAGATGGGGTGAGGGGCTAGGCCTCATATCACAGGAGCCTATAGGCACAGATGTCTTACCACCTTATACTTCACCATCCTTATACCTACAAATCCCAGCCGAACCGCACCGCAATTGTACTGGCTGTCCCAGCTGTCACTTCTCCCTTATTTCCCTTGCCCATCATAGGTAGCTACAGGTGCCTTTTAGTATTAGGTAGCCAGAGCTATCCTTGGTATTAAGTAGCTAGAGGTACCCCCAAGTACTAGGTAGCTAGAGGTGCCCCCAACTGAATGGAGAGATTGTCTGTGGAACTCCGAGACCTGCTTGAGTAATTTCCCATTTACACTCTGCTTGGAACTCTGCACAGGGAAGGAGGAAGAAAGGCACTTGGGGAGGGGAGTGAGCTGCCTTTCTATCATCTGGCGCCTGTAGGCACATGCCTACAGTGCCTTATGGTAAATCCGATTCGGGAGGGGGGGGGGGGGCATAATAAAAAAATCTGGTCCTTAGAAGGCTCTAAATTTAGGTAAATACATCCTCAGATGAACAACATAACACATTACATATTGTCCTTATTTATGTAATAAAAACTAAAGGTGGCCATACAGCTAGCCATTTGGCAACACAATCGACCAACCAATATGATAATTTTGTCAAATCGAGAGAGAACCGAGTGTGTTCCAGTAAGCACTATCGACAATAATTTACTGATATCTGGGTGAATTGCATCGATTTCACATGATATTTACCTGATTTCAATCAAGAAAGGATCGATTTTTCATTTCAGAGAATAGCTGCACAACATTGTTCAGATCGATTATTGACGGTGAATCGCATAGGACTTACATTTTTAGTGTGTGGGACACTAGTCGATTGACTTTCAATCAACAACACATTTCTCATTTCATGCTGATTTCATGCTGATCCGGAATCGGCCTTGTGACGCAGCATCCGCCGCCTCGCCGGCCCGACACTTTCCCCCCTAATGTTAAATGTGCCCATCTGGTGCCCAGCGCACTATACATGACCTGTCTGTGTCCGCCGCTGGCTCTGAGCTGCACCGCAATTTGCATACACGTGCCCCATGTGGTTGCCGGCATATACTTGGGTGCGTGTGTGACGTCACATAAGGGCCCACGTTACTCCGGCAACCACGTGAGGTGCATGTATGGATGGAGCCTGGAGCCAGTGGTGGCTACGGACAGGTAATGTATAGTCCACTTGGCACTGGACAGGCACATTTAACATTAGGGGGGACAGCTCCGGGGGGTTCGTCACGTTCGTCACTCGTCCTGATATATCTCGCTGTCATCGCCCGATTGACCACGACGGCCCGACATCTTGCAGCGCTAGATGTTTGGGTACCTTAACATGTGAAAACCGTTAAAAACAGTTGCAAATCTTACGAAGAAGAGTTGATGTTCCAGCAAATTCACCCCAAAGTCAGGCTGAGCAATGCTCAAAAAAAAATGCAAAAAACCCCCAAGGGCTATATGTCAGGGTCTACAGATGTTAGTATGTTAAAGTTCATGGCAGCACAATTATAAACAGACTCAACAAGTAGGACTTGTTTGGAAGAGCTGTCAAGAGTAGCTGTCACTACAAAAAACACACAGCAGCACGGCTTAACCACTTGCCGACCGCACGCTTATACCGTGCGTCGGCAAAGTGGCAGCTGCAGGACCAGCGACGCAGTACTGCGTCGCCAGCTGCAGGCTGATCAATTAGGAAGCAGCCGCTCGTGCGAGCGGCTGCTTCCTGTCAAATCACGGCGGGGGGCTCCGTGAATAGCCTGCGGGCCGCCGATGGCGGCTCGCAGGCTAAATGTAAACACAAGCGGAAATAATCCGCTTTGTTTACATTGTACGGCGCTGCTGCGCAGCAGCGCCGTAAGGCAGATCGGCGATCCCCGGCCAATCAGCGGCCGGGGATCGCCGCCATGTGACAGAGGACGTCCTGTCACTGGCTGCACAGGACGGATAGCGTCCTGTGCAGCCCGGATCACTGGGGAGACAGGTAGGAGAGGGAGGGGGAGGGAATGTCGCCGCGGAGGGGGGCTTTGAGGTGCCCCCCCCGCAACATGCCACCAGCAGGAGCGATCAGACCCCCCCTGCACGTCATCCCCATAGGGGGGAAAAAAGGGGGGCGATCTGATCGCTCTGCGTGCCCTCTGATCTGTGCTGGGGGCTGCAGAGCCCACCCAGCACAGATCCCATCAAACAGCGCTGGTCCTTAAGGGGGGGTAAAGGGTGGGTCCTCAAGTGGTTAAAGGATACCTTAGCCCATATCAAAATTTAAAAGCGTGGGGAGAAGGCATGTGTAGGAGGCTCTTCTCATGCCCACCACTCCCCCTGTTCTCCTCCTCCATCCCCCCCCCTCCCCCCGTGCCAGAAGTCCTAGGCACATATAGAGATATAGGCATTTATTATGGCTCAATGCCGATATTTCTATAGGCGCCTATAGGAGTCAGGCAGGAGTGTGTGGGTGGTGGAGGGGGGAGCTAGCATTTAGGGTTAGGGGTCAGGCAGGTGGTGTGTGTGGGCAGGGGGATTTAGGGTTAGGACTAGTGTAGGTAGTGTGTGCAGAGGGAAGGGGGGGGGGGGGGGGGGGGAGGGGGAGGGTTAGGTATTGAGGGGGAGAGTTCTGTGTGACAGTAGGTTTAGCCATAGTAAAATATTGGTATTTAATACTGATATTTTACACTTTAACAGTAAAATATTGGCATTAAATACCAATATTTTACTATCAGCATTACCAGATGCCCACATTTCCATGCACCTTTATTTGATGTACACTCCGCCATACCCCTAAACTCTCTTTAGGCCTTAGGCAATTGCCTAGGTTTGCCTTGTGGTTGAACGGGCTTTGTAAATAACATGAATATACTGAATGTCCAGTTTTGTTTATTTAAATTATTTATATCTTTAGCTCAGTAAAGTCTGTCTCATCTAGGTTATGTTGCCCTCTAGTGGGCATATTGTATGTTATTTAGAGCTCTTTTCCATAGTTTTTTTTTGTATGGTACTCAATTGCTCCAGGCCTTTCAGTGTGATAGAGGTTTTAAATGTAATTTTATATGAGCTTCTTAAAACCTTGCATGGTATTATTTGTTCAGATTTACATACAAATTGTTACAAAATACATTCTTATGTATTAATAAGTGCCATCATTTGCATACTCAATAGGATTGGTCCATTTTGGACCAATGAGACTGTGGGGAGGTGACTTAATAGAACAGTCTATTTATATATTGTGCTCATTTGTGTAAGATTAGCCTGAGGAAGTGGAGGAGAAATGACCCCCATGAAACGCGTTGCAAATAAAGTAATATATATTGACATTACACCCCTATCCAGTGCTGTGCATGACCGAATATTGAATGAATTGAATATTCATGCTAGGAAAGAGTTTTGGGCGTTCACTAGCTGAAATCACAGTGTAAAGCTGGATCCCAGGCTAAAGTTCGCTATACACTAAACAATATTTGTTCCCAAATAGAGGTGAAATACAACATAAATGTCTAACTGGGAAGAAATTGTGGTCAGCCTGCAGTTACCCCATGATCGACCTGCAGGTGACATCCTATGATCAAGATAGGAGGTTTATGCAGAGATTGCCGAGAATCAATATGGCAGCCTCCATATCACTCTCACCTCAGGTTCACACGGGTACTAACCCATCAGCCAGCTGCTCATACAGGGTCACAGTGTTTTGCATCAGGTGAGACCATTTCTGAATTTCCTAGTGGCGGGTTACAGAGCTGACACTGAGGGCACTACACAGAGGGCACTGCTTTGTCTCCATTTGTTTCCTTACAATTAAACGCTGAGCAGCAGCACCTGTGTTAAATACTATCCTAACCCTGGTCTGATCACTCCACCATCATCCTCATATATCAAGATCTGGAGGTTCTGCCTGCTGTCATCCTATACAACAAGCTATGGAGGGGTTCTTCCTGCTGTCTGCGCTTTATAAATAGGAACAATTATATATTGGTAACTGTGCTTTATAAATAGAGAGAATTGTGTAGCGGTACCTGTGTTTTATAAATAGAAAGAATTGTATAGCGTTAACTGTGCTTTATAAATAGGCATAGGTAGGTGCCCCAGTATAGGTAGGTAGGCATAGGTAGGTGTCCCAGTATAGGTAGATAGGCATAGGTAGGTGCCCCAGTGGTTAGCTAGGTAGATAGGCATAGGTAGGTGCCCCAGTAGTTAGCTAGGCATAGGTAGGACTCCCAGTATAGGTAGGTATAGGTAGGAGTCCCAGTATAGGTAGGTAGGCATAGGTAGGAGTCCCAGTATAGGTAGATAGGCATAGGTATAGGTAGGCATAGGTAGGAGTCCCAGTATAGGTAGGTAGGCATAGGTAGGTGTCCCAGTATAGGTAGCTAGGCATTGGTAGGTGCCCCAGTATAGGTAGCTAGGCATTGGTAGGTGCCCCAGTAGTTAGATAGGCATAGGTAGGAGACCCAGTATAGGTAGGTAGGCATAGGTAGGTGCCCTAGTATAGGTAGGTAGGCATAGGTAGGTGCCCTAGTATAGGTAGGTAGGTAGGCATAGGTAGGTGTCCCCGTATAGGTAAGTAGGTGCCCCAGTAGTTAGGTAGGCTTAGGTAGGAGACCCAGTATAGGTAGGTAGGCATAGGTAGGTGCCCTAGTATAGGTAGGTAGGTAGGCATAGGTAGGTGTCACCGTATAGGTAAGTAGGTGCCCCAGTAGTTAGGTAGGCATAGGTAGGTGTCCCAGTATACAGGAAGTGCAGAATTATTAGGCAAATGAGTATTTTGACCACATCATCCTCTTTATGCATGTTGTCTTACTCCAAGCTGTATAGTCTCGAAAGCCTACTACCAATTAAGCATATTAGCTGATGTGCATCTCTGTAATGAGAAGGGGTGTGGTCTAATGACATCAACACCCTATATCAGGTGTGCATAATTATTAGGCAACTTCCTTTCCTCTGGCAAAATGGGTCAAAAGAAGGACTTGACAGGCTCAGAAAAGTCAAAAATAGTGAGATATCTTGCAAAGGGATGCAGCACTCTTAAAATTGCAAAGCTTCTGAAGCGTGATCATCTAACAATCAAGCGTTTCATTCAAAATAGTCAACAGGGTCACAAGAAGCGTGTGGAAAAACCAAGGCGCAAAATAACTGCCCATGAACTGAGAAAAGTCAAGCGTCAAGCGTGCAGCTGCCAAAATGCCACTTGCCACCAGTTTGGCCATATTTCAGAGCTGCAACATCACTGGAGTGCCCAAAAGCACAAGGTGTGCAATACTCAGAGACATGGCCAAGGTAAGAAAGGCTGAAAGACGACCACCACTGAACAAGACACACAAGGTGAAGCGTCAAGACTGGGCCAAGAAATATCTCAAGACTGATTTTTCTAAGGTTTTATGGACTGATGAAATGAGAGTGAGTCAGGTGGATGGGCCTGTGGCTGGATTGGTAAAGGGCAGAGAGCTTCAGTCCGACTCAGACGCCAGCAAGGTGGAGGTGGAGTACTGGTTTGGGCTGGTATCATCATAGATGAGCTTGTGGGGCCTTTTCGGGTTGAGGATGGAGTCAAGCTCAACTCCCAGTCCTACTGCCAGTTTCTGGAAGACACCTTCTTCAAGCAGTGGTACAGGAAGAAGTCTGCATCCTTCAAGAAAAACATGATTTTCATGCAGGACAATGCTACATCACACGCGTCCAACTACTCCACAGCGTAGCTGGCAAGAAAGGGTATAAAAGAAAAACTAATGACATGGCCTCCTTGTTCACCTGATCTGAACCCTATTGAGAACCTGTGGTCCATCATAAAATGTGAGATTTACAAGGAGGGAAAACAGTACACCTCTCTGAACAGTGTCTGAGAGGCTGTGGTTGCTGCTGCACGCAATGTTGATGGTGAACAGATCAAAACACTGACAGAATCCATGGATGGCAGGCTTTTGAGTGTCCTTGCAAAGAAAGGTGGCTATATTGGTCACTGATTTGTTTTTGTTTTGTTTTTGAATGTCATTCAAATGTATATTTGTGAATGTTGAGATGTTATATTGGTTTCACTGGTAAAAATAAATAATTGAAATGGGTATATATTTGTTTTTTGTTAAGTTGCCTAAAAATTATGCACACTAATAGTCACCTGCACACACAGATATCCCCCTAAAATAGCTAAAACCAAAAACAAACTAAAAACTACTTTCAAAAATATTCAGCTTTGATATTAATGAGTTTTTTTGGGTTCATTGAGAACATGGTTGTTGTTCAATAATAAAATTATTCCTCAAAAATACCACTTGCCTAATAATTCTGCACTCCCTGTAGATAGTTAGGCAGGGCCTGGCTGGCACAGTAATAGCAATTACCAAGGTCCAGCTGCAACAGATAGGGCTGTATAATGCAGTGTCAGTGGCGACACAAAAGAAAAAAAACACACCAGGAGAACATTAGCTCTCAAAAGAGCTGTTGGGGGGTGCTATTTTAGCAATAACAATCAGCCAGGAGCAAGCTAACAAGCCTACAAGAGCCTAACCACCGGTAATCTTTCCCTATGAGAGTCAGCAGCTGTCCCTTCACTAATTAATGCAGGCACACGAGTGAGTGTAATGGCCGGCGCTGCCTGCCTTTTATAAGGGGGGGGGAGTAGCTCCAGGAGAGAGTGTAGCCTAATTGGCTACAATGTGCCTACTGACTGTGATGTAGAGGGTCAAAGTTGACCCTAATGGCGCACTATGGGGGCGAACCGAACTTCCGGAAAAGTTTGCGTTACATGGCGAACGCGAACCACCGGAAGTTCGCCTGGAACCGTTCGCCGGCGAACCATTTGGGCCATCTCTATCAATGACCATGCTTTATAAATAGGAGGAAATTATACAGAGGTGATTTTGCTTTATAATTGGGAATAATTGTTTAGCTCTGACTAATGACTATGCTTTATAAAAGGAGAATTACTGGTATTTAATAGTGACTGTTTTATAAATAGGAGGAATTTTATAGTGGAGAATATATAAAGTGTGGATGTGATATTTATTCCTGTTATATACAGTCTCTGAGGATATAATAATAATATATAACAGGTTGTCAAAGGGTAATCATGTTGGATGGTGACTGTAACATGTTCACATGCAGGGAATATGGGAGACAGGAACAGATTAATGATGTATTTGGGTGATCACACCTCTACATACAGGTAATGTAATATACTGGCGGACACTCACTGTGGCATGATGGGATATCGCAGTACTTCCAGTAGATTCCTTCCTCTGTCTCTGACACGTAACACCAGGGCTGCACATCTGCATCCGGATTCCTGCAGGAGAGCAGCCGTTACTTCTCCCAGCAGAGTTAAGGCACCCCGACCATCTATGGTTATTTACTACCATCCAATAGACTGGATTCACAAAAAAGCAGTGCTGCTGCTGCAGCAGCGTGAGTTAAAAACAACTTAGAAGCACTATGCACGCTACGCGCGGTCGTGCAGTGTAGCGTGCGTTTCTTACATAGCAACGCGCGCTCCTTTAAATGCCGGCCGCTGCCTGTGAAGTATCAAGGCACTTCACTAGCACGGATGCTACTATGTTAATTACATATAGTAACATTAATTACATAATAACATTAATTACGTAGTAACTATGTTAATTAACATAGTAGCGGCCACGCTAGTGAAGTGTTCCGATACTTCACAGCAGCGGCCGGCATTTAAAGAAGCTATACAAAGCAACGTTACTTACATAGCAACGTGCGTAACTAAGGAAGGTTGGCTATGCAGCAATACCACGTATAGCGCTCCTAGGTTGTTTTTAGCTCGCGCTGCTGCAGCATCGCTCTTTTTTGAAACAAGACCAATGTTCCATCAGCGCACAAATTCCCCCTTCAGGCGAAATGCCGCTCCTAGGGCCCATGCCGCCTAAGAAAGCTGCCTCACTCAGCGTCATGGGCCAACCGGCCCTGGGCACATGTCTGTTTATCTCATGATTTGTCCCTCCTTGGGTCTGATGCATGAACCACCAGTAATGTTGCCATGTGCGGCCAGGGCCGGTTCTCTCATGAAGCAAGGTAAAATATTTGCATCAGGTGCAGAGATTACAGAGGCAGCATTTTTGTGCCATGTTTGCACTTACAGCATGCAGTCAGAGTAGGAGGAGAGCGAGCGAGATGAAGGGGTCATCATTTAGGAATCTGTGAGTCTCACATTCCCTGAGCTGGGTCCCCCTTGAGTCTTTTTACCAGCAGTCAGGTACCTGCAGTAGTTGTGGTTCCCCAGTCCCAGCTCTCCGGAGGGGTCAGACTGCGTGTTGTAGCGATGCTGGATGGTCTGGTTCCAGTAAAGACAGGGGATCCCCTCTGGCCCCGCATGACTGACAGTCCCCCGATAATCTCTCCCATTCACTGTGAAGCATTCCGAATGTTCTGCAATGAAAAGAAGAAAGTAAAAAAAAAATTCCGTTAGACTGTCAGCTCTCTGGGCAGCATGTCATCACATAAAGCTGTTGCCTGAAGGAAATAAATGTCGAAAGGTGGCCAACACTCATTGATTTCCTTATTCGATTCCTTGCAGATTTGACTTATCTGCTGGAAATCGATTCCCCAAAATGTCATATCGATCAATTTATGATGGATTCTGACTAAAAATTGATCGAAAGTATTGATTGGACGGGGTGGAAAATTTACAACAATCAGGGGCGGGGCAAGAGCATTGGTAGATTGATGGCCTATAGCTTTGCACTGCATCGAACAATGCATCTCTGAAGATTGATTGATTTTCAATAGATTCCCTGCCGGAAGTGTATGGTAGGAGTTGATTCCTTCTGAATCGATTATTTAAAAAAAAAAATCATTTTGGGACATTGGCCAGCTACATTACTTCCCTGAGCTTTTTTCACCGTATATGCAAAATAGCTTCACAGCACCCATTACAGAGAAATGTTTTATGACATTAACCATTAAAGAGACTCTGTAACAAAAAATAAAAATAAACATCCCCTGGGGTTACTCATTTCGGGAGGATTCCGGGGAACGCTTCGGGGGGAGCCAGCGCTGGACTGCCTGCAGCTACAGGGATGGGGGAAGCCTCATTGGGACCCTGAGGCTTCCATATCCCTGTAGCTGCAGGCAGTCCAGCGCTGGCTCCCCCGAAGCGTTCCGCAATCCTCCCCCGAAAAGCCTGATAAGCGCTGATACTACCAGGCGCAGTAGCAACTCTTCCTTCTAGTAAGGTGGAAATAGCCGAACCTGATTGTATCCGGGTCTACTGCGCAGGCGCAAGAGGACTTGCGGATTGATCGGGTTCGGCTATTTCCGTCTTATCCCAAAGGGAGATCCGCTAATGCACCTGCGCTGGATCCCTGGAGGTAATATTTATATCGCCGCACGTCGGGGGGCTGCAGCTGGACAACGGAGGGACAGAGTAGAATGGGGGGAGCCTCGTTAGGATCCAGAGGCTTCCCCCTCACGAAGTAAGTACTCCCAGGGGACACCTGTTGATATAACACCAGGGCAACCATCAGATAGATCCCTCTCTCTGATCATAGAGGGATCTACTGCCAGCCCACACACAACATAGATTTCTGCATGAAATCTGTTGGAAATCATCATAGCACCTCCCTTTGCTGGGTAACTCCGCCCCCCAAAGTGTATGTTTCTCTACATGTGCCGGTGACCAGACACAGGAGGAAGCCTAGAGTCGCAGATAGGTGAGCCCTCAACTCTATCCATGGGCACAGCCAGCCACATACACCTGGGGGGACACCAGCTGAAGGTCCGTCAGTCATTGGGAAGCCGAACGATGTTACTGCTCGCACCTGACTGAGTCCGTACGACTGAGATTTTCCAGCATGCCCAATCGATCCATCCATTTGACCAATTGCAAGGGTCGGATTTCTGGAATGGCCACCAATGCCTGGGCTTCGGGCGGCAGCTGGCCAAGGGGTGGCTGGACATGGAAGAGGGATTGCTGCATATGGAATACAGAGCTTGCATGGAGGAACATATGGAAATGCTGCCCAAGGGATCTGTATATAACCAGAGGCGGGACAAGGTCCTCCAGCACCCAAGGCTGAGATACCAAAGTGCGCCTCTCCATCCCTCCCACCCCAGCCGTCACACACTGATTGCTATTAGACTAAGAGGGCCCCAGGGCCCCCAACACCTTAATCTCTAGTTATCTGGCTTGTAGTCACTTCCATGTATCTCCTTTTCTTATTTCTTTCTGCTTCAAACACAATTAGGAATGACAGCTGAATGAATTATGCGCCCCCTCCTACACTGCGCCCTGAGGCTGGAGCCTCTCCAGCCTCTGCCTCGGCCCAGCCCTGTATATAACTGAAGGAGGCTGCTGTACATGAATGTTAGACATGGAAGAAGGGGCTGCACAAGGAATAGGAGGGGGTTGCTGCACATGGTAGGGAAGCTGCAAGAAAGCTGGCCTAGGGGCAGAAAAAGTATAAATCCAGCCTTGCCAATTTCGTCCAGAAATCCATCAAAGCCATCGATCAGGTCACCATGCTGCTGCATCGATATCTGCCAAATTCAATCATTATGAAGGAAACGGATAAATATCGATGCCCAAAATCGAGTGATGTATTGACACCCTAAGGTGCCTGCTCATGATGCAATCTTGATTGTACAATCTTACCACTTGCATGTAATATGAGGGTCTGCCTAAAGCATCCATTCAAAGTAGAACCGTACATTCACTCTGTTTACCCATCTGCTTCATACATTCTGTAAGATTGGTCAATCAAGATTCCATCATTAGATCATTAGAGGGCACCTTAACAACAATTGCGATGACATTCGCGGTGGGTTCTGAAGAGGCATTATTGTAATATGGAAGAACAGAAGGAGACAAGATAAGAAATTAGGAAAGTCCGTCTCTCTATCAATGGTGACATCATAACAGATCATCCTCATCTCTCAACTTCAAAAGAGTGAAGACTTCAAAGGCTGAGCCATCTGCAGCGCTGTCCGGATCCTCCCCCAGCAACCTGCACAGGCCCACAATATCTCTGGATGAATCCTACTTCAAAGGTGGGCCCAGGAGTTGCAGCTGCCGCCCTAACATGCTGGGGAGCCCCAGGCAGGAATGTGATGTAGGGACATGACGGAAGATAAACTTGTATGTCTACCCAAAGAGACAACGTAAACAATGCTGCAAAAACAAGATTAACCCTTAGGCCTCTTTCACACTGGGGCGTTTTCATTGCGTTGCATTTCATTTATTTATTTATATAGCACCGACATGTTACATAGTGTTGTACAGAGTATATTGTCTTGTCACTAACTGTCCCTCAGAGGGGCTCACAATCTAGTCCCTACCATAGTCACATCTATGTATGTATTGTGTAGTGTATAAGAAAAGTTTGCTTTCCTAAAACAGAAAGAATTTGCGATAATTCAGGTTGGAGCGAGCTTGAGATGTCTCCCAGAGCATCACTGCTGAATATATGCAAATTAACCATTGTACCCTTAGAAGCTAAACACACCTCCAGAACCGCTGGAATGCATGGATGTGTCAGCTTGTTAATTTGTACAGAGCCATAATAATCCAACATGTATACAGACTGTTTCGGATTGTTTGATCCTCATCAGTGCATAACATGGATTAATTTGGGTCTATGGAGTAGGGCTTGTAACACTGAGAGGCACAGACTAACCAGCAAGCTCATGGTGACCCAGAACTCATTGGAGTGTGTAAGGGGCTACAATGGTCCTAAAAGCCCCCTTACTAAAATACTAAGGAAAACAAGAGTTTGATTTCTTAAAACAGAAAGAATTTGTGATAATTCAGGTTGGAGTGAGTAGTGTATCACAGTTTAGGGCCAATTTAGGGGGAAGCCAATTAACTTACCTGTATGTTTTTGGGATGTTGGAGGAAACCGGAGTGCCCGGAGGAAACCCACACAGACACAGGCAGAACATACAAACTCCTTGCAGATGTTGATTGGCCTGGGATTCAAATCGGCACCCAGTGCTGCAAGGCGAGAGCGCTAACCACTATGCTACGGTGCTGCCCGAGGTTGCAACACCCTTTTTTTTTTAAATACTTTATTTGTAATCTCAAAATAAACATATATCAAACATTGTGTACATAGCAGTATAGTATCTCTTGCAGGCCCGGATTTACCTCACAGGAGCCTATAGGCATGGATGTCCTGGCACCTTAGACTTTGCTCTCCATGACATTACAAACCCCCACCAAACTGTACCGCAAGTGTGCTGGCTGTCCCAGCTGTCACTTCCCCTTAATTACCTTGCTTGTCATAGGTAGCAACAGGTGCCCTTTAGTATTAGGTAGCCAGAAGCACCCTCACTATTAAGTAGCTAGAGGATCCCCCAAGTCTGAGGTAGCTAGAGAAACCTCAGTGTTAAGTAGCTAGAGGTGCCTTTGAAGGGAGATCTCGTCAGTGGCATGACGAGAGCAAGGTGAGTAACCAATTATTTACACTGTCATCAGGACTCTACATAGGGAAGGGGGGAGGCACTCAGGAAGGGGAGTGAGCAGCCTTTCCATCATCAGGCGCCTGTAGGCACGTGCCTACAGTGCCTTATGGTAAATCCAGCCCTGATCTCTTGACTACAACTGTAGCATAATACAATTATCAATCATCTATATAAATCGAGTGATAACAGTGTAGGGCATATGTGGTTGTACAAAAAGACCACCAAGTGCACAATGCCAATGAACTGCATGGGCGCATGAACAGGGAGAATTATAAATTCAAACCAAAAACAAGGTTCTCAGGAAATTGGTCTGCGGGGTTCCAATGCTCCACTCTATTCTCATCAGTATCTAGCATATATGCCAGGGTTATATATTGTGTTAAGTTGTTTAATTTCGCAGTAGCATGTTTTTTTAACTGATTCTCTATCTATGGACCAAATGGACCACGTTTTGGAGTAAAGATCACGTTACCCTTTTTTACCGCAGGGTAACATTAAAGCAATGAAAATCCTATAGGGCATTTCATACCTACCGCGGTGAGATGTGGCGGAAGCAATGCAAAAGCATCAGCCCATTACCAATCGACATCTGCGGCGACCGGAAGTCATGTAAGCCAATGGTACAGCAGATATGTTAAACTGTCTCTCACATGTGCAGAAGCGTATTTTATCAATATACTTCCATTCACTTCTTTTTTTCCGCCACAGGAGAAAGTGAGCGCTACAGAGCCTCATTTGTAGGTTGGCTTGCAGCCAGAAGTGAGATTACCGCGCATTGCTGCGCTTTCCCCCCATATAGCTTATGGAGGTAACGCATTTGCCCCGAGCTACAGCTACTACGACATTCTACTGTCTGCTCCCGCTGATCCGGTGCAAGTGTAAACCGAGCCTTACCAGATCCACCTCACCCCGTTTACAAGTTTTGGAGGGACAGCTCTGAGGGCCTGAGCCCACTGCTGCAGTTGTGTCCGCTTTTCAATTACACATCAATGTTAGAGATGCTGAAAAGCGGACAGAAGCGAATACAACTGCGTTAGTGGGTTCAGGCCATGAGCCCTCATAAAAAGACACAATAGGCTCAATCCGCAAAACATTAACGTCTGCGCTAAGGGCCCTTTCACATTTCTGTGCCATGCCGTCAGTTATGACGCACTGCACATTGTGTGCGGCACATAAAGTAACCAATAGCTTTTAATTTACCGTCTACATTAAAGCTTTCCTATGTAACAGGGATACAGAGGCGCCAGAAGAATAAAAATGTCTAAAAAGCTTAAAATTTGTGGAGGCAGTGGTGGACTTACCTCCTCCAGACACAAGATATGCCAATAAAGTTTAGCAGAACAAATGTATTTACATACTCCAGGGGAAAATTGAACGCGTTTCTCAGGTATGACCCCGCTTCATCAAGCAATAGGTAGGAGTAGGTACAGTGCAGGTCTGTAGCTGGGTCAAGCGCCTCTGTCTGCCTCTGCCTATGTATTGCGATGTAATGCACCTGGAACACTTTATCACATGACGCAAGCGATTAACTGTCTAGTAGATTTGTGCTAGCGTCGCTGATTCAAGTTGAAACGCAACTCCCCGCCTCAGATGCCATGCGCTGTAGCCACGTTTATGCACGTGTTGGCTGGTGGGTAAGAGCCCTGAAGCAGAAAACTACTGATTTTACCAAAGATTTGGCAATTCACAAAGGCTGTTACTTAAAGGAAAACTAAAATTACTGACTAGTGAGGTAAATAGTAAATTACCGACTTGTGAGGTACGAAAAATCGTAATTACCAACTTGTGAGGTAAATACCTCATAAATGTCAATTCACAAAAAAGTTTTTACCAATGGAAAACTAAAATTAACTGGCTAGTGAAGTGAATAGCAAATTACCGACTTGTGAGGTAAACACCTTCAGGAAAGTTGAAGTGGAATGAAATTCAGCATTTCTTATTTGCTCTAAAAGATTATTTACAGCATAAAATTTACTACCACAAAAAAATTGTAGCAAAACAGCATTTAAACAGTTAAACACAGCTCTTGCTTCATCATTGGAAAGCTTATTGCCGCATTGCATCCAAAGAAGAGATAACATTATTATTATTAATAATAAGTTATCTTATTTTAACATTATCTTTTGTTTACATTCCTTTGTCTGCTACAATTAGCAAACATTAGCAAAGTGCTGAAACTGAGCTCTCTCTGCTTCTAGTATGTTTGCAGCTGAGAAGGGATCTCTAGATTGATTTTGATATATCAATACAGCAGCTATGCAATAAAATGCAATGGCAGCTTTCAGAGCAGATAAACTGTACTTTGGGAATTTGTAAGCAGACAATATTACTTGTGCACAAAAGCAAATATGGTGACTGTATGGGTAATAAAAAGTAGGAAAACACATTTTTATTGAACGTTATGTCAAGAGTTTTATCCCACTTCAATGAAAACATTTTTTCCTAGTTTCACGCGTCGATTGCACAAATCTACAATATTTTTGTCTAGTAATTAAAAATGGTTAATGCAAATAGTTTTGAGCTGATACAAGTTTTAGATTAATTTTATGCAGGTTGGAATAGCCATTTACTTGTCTGTACTGTAATAAGAATACTATGTGTATCATATCTGGCTTCCATGTTGCCTGCACTGCAATAATCCAGCAAATACCGAATGTAATACTGCATGAGGTAAAAAAAAAAAAAAACTTTGTGAATTGACATGTAGATTTTTTTTTTTTTACCAAATTATTACAAGTATGAACATTTTTAGTGAATACTTCAAAAAATATTTTTTATGACATAAGCTATTTTACATCTTATGAAATGTTGAGGTCTTAAGCCTTGTACACACAACCAATTTTGATGGGCCAATCACTGACCAATTTCACCACTTCCATGTAATATGAGAGCTTACCTAAAAACAACCTGTTCATAAGATTTAAAATCCGTTGGCCCTTCTACAACATGGAGCAGGTAAAATTGGCCAATCAAAATTGAAGGCTACCAGGCTTCAGTGCATTGAGCCAAGATGCAGCAGCAAGAAAATCCGTTCTTAAAACATGGACATACAGTATATATTTCTAAAACAACCAAGATTCACCCTTCTGGAGCAAACCTTAAAGTGGACCTGAACTAAGAACTTCCACTTTACTCTAAAAGATAAGCAACAGCATAATAGCCTATTAAGAAAATACATATTTTTGTTACAGCCTACAGAACTCCTGCAATAAATCTGCAGTGTGTCTATTTCCTGCTTTCAAAGGAGACAAAGCGTTAACATCCTGTCTACATATTAGCTGTATCTGCGGAACTTCTGTGCTGACACAGCTGAAACAGCAAATAACACTGGTGGTTACTTACAGATGAGGGGGAATTACACAGACTTTGGGTGCATTTCTCTCTTTTTCTTGCGTCCTGTGAAAAAGTTCAAGTCTACTTTAAGCCTGGTTTACACGTTTAATTTAGATTGGCCAATCACTGACCAATTTTACCACCTCCATGTAATATGAGGGTCAACAGATATTGAATACTATGAGTAGATTGTGTATGTAGGTAAACCTGCATACTAAATGGAGGTGTTAATTATGATTGGCCAATCACTGACCAATTTTTAACAGTGTGTTCAAGGCATTAGTGTGAAGAACCTCACCTGGGAGCGTCAGCTCCGACCTCACGCTAAGGACAAAAACCAGAAGCCGGAGAAGCATCTTCCAGGAAAAAGGGGCTGACACCAAACTGTGGAGTAAAATGTGATTACAGCAAATTAATCCAGCTGAAGTTGACATAGAACCATCACCAGGAGATCCATCTGAAGATAGCTCAGGAGGGTTCCATCCACCTTCTGACCTGTCCCCTTACAAGGATGCCCTGAGTATAGCTTCAATTTCCAGGAGGCCCATTTCACTACAGTTCAGGGAGCATCTCAGTGTCCTCCAATATAAAACCCAGCTGACTCTGTCTTGAGAACAGACCCCCAGTCCTGAAGAGACCAGCGTGTTCAGTCAGTTTTCCAAGTAAGACCCCTGGTTTTCCAAGCCCCTCGTATTGCCTGTACTGTGGTGATAGCTGAACTCCCCGGTGGGACTGCTGTGAGAATCTGCTCCGTCTGTTGATGTAATTTATAATCTGCACCACCTGCGGGACACTCGTGTCTCTACCTGTCTGTTCTACCTGTCGGAAGAGGCGTCTCATCTATCCCTGCAGGCAGCTCTCTGTGAAGGGAATTGCCTGCCCGCTAACGTATAGTTCACTCCATACAGCACACCCTGCCTGTATCTCTGTTCTGAGGTTGATTAGTTATCGAACAGAAATGCCAGAGTAGAGTAAAACAAGTTAAAAACAGTTTACCTCAATAATTAGACTCTAAATCTTGAACACTTCACATATGCAATGTGTTTAATGGGCATTAACCTATTTCATCAGGCAATAAATAGGAGTAACTGTCAGCACCTCTGTACTGGCTGAGATTTACTGACAGTCGCTTCTATTAATTGCCTGATGAAGTGGGTTATTGCCCCTGAAACGCGTTTTTGGAGTGTTCGATTAAAGAATTTTTCAACTTGTTATTGACTGTTCGAGTCTATTTGGGAGGTGAGTCCACCACTACCTCCCATTTTAACTACTTACTGCAACTTGTGCGGTATATTCACAGCCCAGTAAAACTTCAATTGAAGTACCAGGGCCATGAAAATATGTCTTCAGTGGTGGGCGGCCACCGTGCGCTCCCGTCATTACCTGTTATATCAAGGAGATGAATGAAAGGGAACGCAGTTTCCATTCATTAATCTAAGTCCCTGATTCAATGAACACCGGCGTCTATGAGATGCCTGCATTCATTGTATCTTCCTGTTGTTACAGTGCCCATGCATTACTTCCGATTCACTTAAGTACGTGAATCAAAAATAAGGACTGAGGACATATTGTGGCCAAATAGTAAATAGTAAATAGTAAATTACACCAAAATCCACTTTTATTTAATAAAAATCCCCACACTGACTTTTATAATTATTTCCCTCCCACAGTACCCAAGATTTTTTTTTCTGTGTGCGTCATATTGAGGTATATTCTCTGTGAGGACTGTGGACCGTGATAGGCTGGGGATCGCCTGAGAGTATCCCAGAGGCACTTATGTGGGGTGAGTGTCCAGTCACATGGGTGTGGTGGAGGTGATTGAAC
The DNA here is from genome assembly GCF_040937935.1 of Hyperolius riggenbachi. Taxonomy (NCBI): domain Eukaryota; kingdom Metazoa; phylum Chordata; class Amphibia; order Anura; family Hyperoliidae; genus Hyperolius; species Hyperolius riggenbachi. The sequence continues at coordinate 73,506,998 of NC_090652.1, read as the reverse complement.
TGAAGCTGCCAGCAAGTTGTTTAACGTAAGGAATTCTAGCCCACCGCTGGTGAAGTGGTGTTCTCCCAATCAGTTTCCTCTACAGAGAGCAACTTTTTAACCCAAGTGGGGTCGGGTCTAATTCCCCCCCCCCCCCCCCACACACACACAAATACAGTGGTTGTCTTAGTGGTAACCCACCTATGTGAGTACTTCTCTTCTGCCTCATTTACTGTAAATTGCATTGTGCTAACATATTACACCATCTGGGGCTTTCAATTGTTCCTCAAGCTCTGTCCTGAGGTGCACCTCGTATGTGTGTAATTTTGCTCTGTTATCGGGTGCTCCTTCTACCTTGAATAACTATGGTTGACTGTACTTAACCTCTGTTCCAGGGAGCTGCTTGTATACATGGAAAGGTTACAGGCTGTATCCCTACTCCATTCTGAAGTGTCACCTCTAGTACGTGAGGTAACTAGTTAGCTGTACCCATCCTCCATTCCAAGAAGTCAACGCTATCTAGGGCTGATTCACACGAACACTAGCGATTTTGAAAAGCTCTTGCTAATGCAATGCTATGGGGGATTTTTTAAAAAATCACATTGCTCCAGTGAGAACACATACAGAGGATTACATTAGCAAGAGCTTTTAAAATCACAAAGCTCTTAGTAAAGCTCTTGTAATGTAAACCAGCCCTAAGTGTGGTTGGCTGTGTCATGACTGACACGTATAACTGACAAGTTTCCCTTATACTTAAGCACACCAGTCCAATTTACCTTTACATTAAGACTCAGAAAGCAGAAACAGTCTTCAGTTCAAGACCAGTTCTAATCCTAATGCCAGAAATATCAGATAGCCAAGAGCATCACATGGTTGAAATACTTAGAATATTTGGGAGGTCCAAGAAAATATACTAAAAAAGTTCCATATTAGAAAAGCCCTCTGACCAGAGCAGCACACACTCAGAACAGCACCGTGACAGTCAAACTTCTTGGTGGAGGGCAGCTCTGCCTTTTATTATTTTCCAGCACCTGATGTTCTCTGATGAAGCCCATTGAGGGCGAAACATGTTAGAAACGTGGGGTTGCCAAGTACTTTTTATTTCCACTCTGTGCTGTCCTTGTGGACCGATCCTATCTGGCTGTGCAACTGTAGATGCCGGGGAACCTCAGTATTGGACTCTCTGACTGACTACACAGGGGCAATGTTGGCCATATTTTGGCACACTCTGAGTGTTGGAGCTTTGGTCATCAAGTGGTTGACCCCACATGTGCTGTAGATCCACTCTGTGGGATTTTCATATATTTTATCCGTAATAACCAGTATGTTATTTTCATGTACTATATACACTCAACAAAAGTAATATTTAGGTACCAAGAGAGCGTTTTTCAATGTGAACCGTGTTTGTTACACCCTTGTGGCAGATCTGGGTTTCAGCAAAGCCCAGTTAACCTGGCCCACTTTTTAACCTCCTTGGCGGTAACCCCGACCTACACTCGCGGTAGCTGCGGCAGAGGATTACATGGCCCCGGGAGGAATTTTTGTGAATAAAACTTGTTGTAAACCTTGTAGCTAGCACTAGGCTAGCTACCTGTGTCCCCTAAGTCCCTCCGCTCCGATCGCCGCTGTTATACGTACCACCCCCCGGATCCCGCGATAGCGCAGCCTCTCCAATCACCTCCAGGCTTCGCTATGGGGTGGATCGGGACTGCGCATGACATAGATTACGGCAGGTCCGATTGTCGCGATAGTGACGACTGAAGGTGATTCGGGAGGCTGCGGCTCTAGCGGGATTGCGGCTGGGTAAATATAAGCGCCGGCGATCGGGGGGATCAGAGAGGTGCGGGGGGACTTGGGGGACACAGGAAGCTAGCCTAGTGCTAGCTACAAGGATTACAACAAGTTTTATTTAAAAAATTACTCCCGCGGACGCAACCACCGAAACTGCGTGCCGCCAGGGAGGTTAATGGCAAGGTCAGAATAGTCAGGCAACATGGATCCCATGCTACATACTCATTACAAACAGTCCAAATAATGAGTACACCATACTGGATCCGAAAGAAATGTAAAATAATGATAATCTAATCATCCTATTCAGATTCACCAGGAGAAATCATGAATGATTAAGTATGGGCTGGGCACTGAAGGGGATAAATAAGAATGGTCAATTACATGCAGATTAATTTAAATAATGTAAATTTGTGCAGCTTGAAAGTTTAGTCGGGAAATGTAGCAGCTGCTATATTTAATTACGCGATTTACAGGATGCAAACATTTGCAGCAATCCCTACACAATTTGGGCCCTGTATACATGAAGGACTTGCTCAAACTGCACCACATCTCTCACTACCTCAGATCAGCAGGATCCATAACCTTGGTCACTCCCAGAATGCACCTCAAAACCTTTGGAGCCAGAGCTTTCTGTCATGCTTTACCCTTTAGAATTCCCTTCCACACTCAGTACAGACAGCCCCATCCCTGGAGTTATTCAAATTCAGACTGACAAGCCACCTGTTTAGCCTGGCATTTGCAGACTTATAGAATTGATCCTCTGTACCAAAATTTACCAATTAACCAATTATTGGTCTGAGCTATGTTTATGCGATTCAAATCCTACTGGAGAAAAGCCCTTTACAAATGTTGTTGTTGTAGCAACTCAGAATTAATGGCATCCAACTGATCATCCCCTGTATTAAAGAATGGCTCCACCTCTGGATCTTCCGGTGTAAGCTCCCATACATAACAAAACTGTCAACAAGCTATTGCAATTCCTTCAGCAGCAGACTTAGGAGGAACTCTAACTCCAAAGACTAGTTGTTGCCACACATAATTGTAACCCTGTGGACTGCATTATAGCAACAGAAATGTATTCCTTTCATCGCTTATTACCTTTATTTTACTGAGGACTATATTGTTATGTTATATACTTTTTAGTAATTTTTCTGTTATTGTCCCATTTTATGAAAAACAAAAGTTTGCTTTCCTAAAACAGAAAGAATTTGCGATAATTCAGGTTGGAGTGAGCTCGAGATGTCTCCCAGAGCACCACTGCTGAATATATGCAAACTAACCATTGTACCCTTAGAAGCTAAACACACCTCCAGAACCGCTGGAGCTTGCTGGTTAGTCTGTCCCATTTTATGGTACCGTCTATTAAATAGGATCATTTATTGCATTTCCATGTTGAATATTTACAGTACTGAACCTATCTCCCTGTGCCACCATAGAAATATTGTGTCTGTAACTGAAGGTTGATAAATCTATGTGCAAGGTGGGTCTGAAAGTGATGCTTGGCAAGGGCTGTGCCCCTCCTTCACACTAGTGTGTCACCTTTACTAAACATAATTGTGACTGGAGGGCCATAATTGTGACAGCTGGAGGGCCAAGTTTGCCCAAGCCTGGTCTAAAGGAATCCTCCAGAATGGATTCTGGAGGATTCCTTTAGACCAAGCATGGGCAAACTTGGCCCTCCAGCTGTTACGGAACTACAAATCCCACAATGCATTGCAGGAGTCTGACAGCCACCGTCATGACTCAAAGGCAAATGCATTGTGGGACTTGTAGTTCCGTAACAGCTGGAGGGCCAAGTTTGCCCATGCCTGCTTTAGACTCTGTTCCTACTACACTGGTAAACGGACTTTGTTTTGTCCATTTTGCTGCATTGCAAAACTGTATGGTTGAAACACATCCATCCCAGGCTCCAGCAAAACCACAACAGACCATCAGAGAGGCACTACACTGTCCACTCCCACAGGCTGTAAATTGGCCCTTCTGCAAGTGGGAACCCAGCCTAACTGTGTTTATAAGGCTTTAGTCAAGCCTTTGCTCTAGGGGAAACTTGCACACTCTGTTAATGTTAAATTACAGGGTGTCACTTTAAGGTTTAGTTCACACATAAAAAGGAGAGTTGGCATCAGTTTTGCATGTGTTTCTATGGCTGTTTTCACACAAAAAAAGGTGTACATTTCCGGTTAAAACTGATGCATTACTGACAGGACAGCACTGCCTCAGAAATGTACAGATTTATGTGAGAACCAGGCCTTAGGGCCTGTTCAGACTGTCAGCGTATGAAGAACGCGTATAAAATCAAAGAAACGCAAGTTGAAAAACGCATGCGTTTTTCTTGCGTTCTAATCCGTTTTCTATTGCGTTTTGCACACACACGTGGCCCAGGGGGAAAAAAAAAAAAGAATTATGGGAACCGCAGAGGAAAACGTACGCTTAAACGTACGTTTTTGATACGCGTCCATAGACTTTCATTGCGTCCGTTTCTATGCGTGACGCACAGAACTGCGTGCAGCAATGCGGATAAGAAACGTATGCGTCTCATACGCATGCATGTGAACTACCCCATTCAAAAGCATTAGGAGCCGTTTCTATGCGTTTTTGATACCCGTACGCATTCCCTGAAACCGGCTAGGAACGCGCATAGTCTGAACAGGCCCTTACTGTGTGTACAGCAAAATCACTTAACACTTTACACACTCACATACAAACCAATCATCCAGGACCACTGCTATCCTGACAGCTAAGTTTAAAGCTGGGGTCTTCCTTACAAAATTAATTCTATTGTGCAGTCACATACCCCACATGGAGGCTCCCCAAACTAACTCTGGCCCTATAACATGCATAGTGCAAGCATTCAGTGCATCAACCAATCTAAAGGTTAGACACATACAGTATGTCCTAACATGCTCTCTTGGGACAAATAGTGTATCAAACTAATCAAGGGAGCTACAAAACAAAACAACAAAAACACAATCCAGGCTCATAATCTCAAGCTAGGACATTTAACTAAGGTATTAAAAGAGAAGTACAAAGGGGGTGTGGCCAACAAAAAAAACACAAAATCAGTTAACCCTTTGCATACTCACATGAACATCAATCATCCAGAAACCAATGCTATCCTTCCAGCTAAGTTAAAACCCGGGTCTTCCCTATCAAAGAATATTCTTTTGAGTAGTAACTGCGTAGAGGCTCCCCAGAGTTTGTATGCATCCCAACTCTGGCCCTGTAACATGCATAGTGCAAACATACAGTGCAACAGCTTATGTGAAGGGCCAGAGTTAGGACATATATGAACTCTGGGGAAGTTCTACATAGCGTATGTACGTATTCTTTTGAAACAAATAACACAGCTTTTAACTTATCTGTAGGGATAGCAGTGGTTTCTGGATGATAGATTTGCATGTGAGTGTGCAAAGGGTTAACAGATTTTGCTGTGTCGTTGGCCACACCCCCTTTGGCACCTCCCTTATTTAAATATCCTTACTTGAGGTGATAAGTCTGGATTCTGTGCTTTTTCCTTACAGGGTATTCAAGTATAGTAAACTAAATGTTCAGGTCCCAGCCAAGCACAATTATTACACAAGTATATGGGAGTGGCACCTGGTATAATAAACCTGGATATAATATGTTATGTAACTGCTATAGTGAACCTGTTTTTATGGCCCCTGCAGTATTCTGTACCTAACTATAGTGGAAAGTGGGCGGGCACATGTGTTAGTTGGGGACCCATGAGCTGTGGTTGGTGGGTGGGCTGGCAGGCAGCCACTTGTAACCTGCTCGCTATCTGCACACTACTCTCGGCCTGCATGGATTATCTCAAAAGCACCGGCCAAATGAGACATATGCTTCCTGTGTAAGCTGCTGCCTTTTTAGTGAGGGAATTGCCATCTGTGACTTGCCTGTGCATGGCTGCAATGCTACAGTATCATCCATGCTGCACAGACATGTGGACAGTGGAGCACACTATCAGAACTATTACCTGCATTAACTTGTAAGACCTATGCTACATACGCGAGCGAGATTATTGTGTGAAATCCCTGCATATTGAGCACTGAAAGAAGACGGAATGAGATGCCAATTATACACTAAAGCCGAAAAACGGGGCGAATATCCCAGCAGATCCCGCCCCATATGGGAAACCGCCAATAACAACAAAGCACTGTCCACGCTGCATGTTTATTGGCTGTTGGAGAAGAATGACAACATGCGAGTTCTTGATGAGAAGGTCACAGTGTGACGGTCGGTGGTGGAAGCTCGGCTTAGAGATGAAGGAAGAGGAAGGTCCCGTGGAGCCAGCAGAGCTCCGCAAGCCACTGTAAGCAGCAAAAAAAATCATCATCCTTGTCCCAAATAGCCAACAATTTCCATCCAGGGAGATCGGTGAGACGTCTGCCTTCTGCAGCCCGCTCCACGTGAGACATGTCCACTAATAAATAAAAGTCACTCAGCCAGTCAGGCTTCAGCTCAGCTCCCGTGCTGGAAGACCCAAATGTGCAGGTGGGAGGGGGAGGAGTCTAGTCCTCTCCTGAGCTCGACTCATCATCTGATGCTTCAGCCACTGGAAATCGTAATATGGCTGCCACGCCCGTCAGCTGGTTCAGCTCTGGAACATAAAACCAACCAAAAGGGGTTAATAAAATTGAACTGCCTTTAAAGGGTGCCTTATCCATACCTCCCAACTTTTTGAGACAAAATAGAGGTACACATTAAGACACACCCCTGCCACACCCCTGCCACACCCCTAGCCATGCATATCACAAAGAATTCAAAAGCAAACCACACTGATCCCATCTATCATCAATCGTTTTATTTCATAACATTTAAAAGAAAAATATTAATTTAAAGGCATGAAAATAAAGTTTAGAGTAAATTTATAGGACGTCCGAGGCCAAAAAATAAATGTAGTTTTACTTCCATGGGGCTTCTACCAGAGGAAGTCATTTGTGTCCCTCACCACAGCTCCGTTCCTCTCCGGGGTGCTGCTGGCAGCCTCCAAGGATCGTCGACTCACATATGTGAATGCGCCCACGTCATCAGCAGTGTACTGAGCCTGCAGGCACAGCATGGTCCCGGTGACGTGGGCATGTTCTCACTAGAGATGGCCCAGCCTTGGAGAACTCATGGAGAAGCACATGATCAGTTTGATCAGCTGATAGATTTGTAAGGCTCTGATTTGCTGGTCATGATCATGTGTTAAACCAGGAAGTCATCACAGCAAATCAGAGGCTTACAAATCTATCAGCTGATCAAACTGATCATGTGCTTCTCCAGGAGTTCTCCAAGGCTGGGCCATCTCTAGTTCTCACGTGAGGCATGCACAGAAGGCGCTGACCCATCGGGGACTGGCAATCCTTAGAGGCTGCCAGCAGGACCCTGGAGTGGACCGGAGCTTTGGTGAGGGACACAAATGACTCCTAGGGGCTGGAAGAAGCCCCGTTGTATACATCCAGCCTTGGGGAGTGGTCTGGTGACATATACCCCACCCACAGCTCCCCAGATCACAGATACAGCAGAATGGGCAACAGCCTCCTGGCTAAGCTTGACACGGCAAACTGCCTGTCCCTACTCTGCATATGGAGACACTCCCCACACACGCCAACAAATGCCTCCATCCTCATCCTACAACAGTTTACATGCAGTTGGGCATTTAGGCCTCAGCCAGACAAAAAAGCAAGCAAGTTTGTTCTTGGACATTTTGGCACAGAAAAGGACGTTTCACCAGTGGCAAAATCTCCGGAATGTTTGTTTTTTAGAATTCCGAAGCCAGTGAAAATAATGCCTTGTGTCCCAGAATGCTCTGGGAGAAAATTCTGCATAGCTAAGCAACCTAGGCTAAGCTTCACTAGGAGGGCGGGGCTACATACCAATATACAGATATAGGAAGTGTTTCTGGTGCAGAAACCAGGGAAATTACCGTAACATTGGGTATCCTGAATTGATTATTATAATAATAATAATTCACTGCATTCTACTATATGCCACTACAGTACATCTTTAACCCATTAGTAGCTTCAAAAGTGCACTACATTTGACCTCTGTCGGCTGAACTCTGTGCTGTAAATCTTGGAATGCTTTTATGTTTTTCTGCTAGCAGAACATATAGAAACTGAAAGCAGAAGTCCTCTGTTATTGTCTCACACTGCCCCCTAGTGACAAGTGGCCATATATACACATTACAGAAGTACTAATTATTAGCAAGGAAATGTAACAAACATAAAACAAAACAAAAAAAAAGTGTAATTTAAGTGCAATAATGGCTTCATTCCTATTTCCCTCTGGATGTTTGGAATGAATACACAGTAATTTGCCTACAGCTTTTCCCAGGGGTAGCCGCATGAGGGATTCATTATTGAATAAGAGGATACTTGGGATGAATTGGGATTTGCAGATTTACTCTGTATGCACCACATGCTTCTTGCCCTTATATATGATGTTTGTGCAGCGGCATTTTGCAATGCTGTTTATTTACAATACACTTGCCTGATTTCCCGGCATAAAAAATTGCTGGTTTTACCATTGGTCTTGTTTACCCTCCTCCGGCCCTATAACCCCAGAAAGATACTTACGTTCTCCTGAGACGTGCAAACTGGAGAATATCCTGAAAAGAAAGAAAAGTGATGATCAAACACCAGCATCCACAGCAGCCCAGACCACCTGACCAATCACACACAGACCACCTGACCAATCACACACAGACCACCTGACCACACTCCAGATTACCTAACCAATTAAACATAGACCCTTGCCACACCAAACACACACAGACCTCGACCACATGACAGTCTGACCATACTCCAGACCACCTGACCAATGACACACATAGCCTGACCATACTCCAGACTACCTAACCAAGCACGCACACACACACACGTACGGTCTTAAGTGAGTAGAAACACCAGTCCATTCAATACTTCACCATTCTCCACACTACATACCTTCTCAATTGTATACCCTTCACCCCCAATCTTCTCCTCCTCACCTCACAGTCCCTCCATTCTCCTTTACGCTGTCCACAAGCCTCACATAGCGGGTCCGCGTTGGCACGTCCTGATGTCTAGTCCACAGGAGACAACATAATATCAGAGGAAGGTGAAAAATGACAATGTCGCCCACCAACACAATAGTATTGACCTCCCCCACCCCCCTTATATGGTGACACTGGTTTCTTTTACACAACAGTGAACATTGCTGGTGACACTGTATGCAAAGCTCAGACCTACACAGCATGCATCAAAAGGCCACCCATTACACACTGTCTTTGGGGCTGCATCATTAAAGGGGCACTACAGCGAAAAACTGTAAAATTTTAAATATGTGCAAACATATACAAATAAGAAGTATATTTCTTCCAGAGTAAAATGAGCCATAAATTACTTTTCTCCTATAATGCTGTCACTTACAGTAGGTAGTATAAATCTGACAGAAGTCACAGGTTTTGGACTAGTCCATCTCTTCATAGGGGATGCTCAGCAAGGCTTTTATTCTTTATAAAGATATTCCCTAAAAAGGATTTAAACAATTATGCTGGCCAGCTTCCCCGCTTACTACACAGTTTTTGGCAGTTGGACAGAGCAACTGCCATTCACTAAGTTCTCTTGAAAATACATATATCCCTGAGAATCCCCTATAAAGAGATGGACTAGTCCAAAACCTGTCACGTCTGTCTGGGGGGATTCATTTAGTTTTCAACTGTGGGGATGCAATGTTTTAGGTGGTGCAAATATGCTTCAGAGGGTTTTAAAATAAAAACATGATTTTAGCGAGGCTTCAGTCTCTTTAAAGGGAAGGTTCAGGGACTAGCTAAAAAAAATAAAAATCCATTTCCACTTACCTGGGGCTTCCTCCAGCCTGTGGCAGGCAGGAGGTGCCCTCGGCGCCGCTCCGCAGGCTCCCGGTGGTCTCCGGTGGCCGACCCGACCTGGCCAGGCCGGCGGCCAGGTCGGGCCTCTTCTGCGCTCCATGGTGCGCTCCACGCCGGCGCGCTGACGTCATCGGACGTTCTCCGGGTTGTACTGCGCAGGCTCAGAACTACTGAGCCTGCGCAGTACAGCCCGGAGGACGTCCGATGACGTCAGCGCGCCGGCGTGGAACGCACCATGGAGCGCAGAAGAGGCCCGACCTGGCCGCCGGCCTGGCCAGGTCGGGTCGGCCACCGGAGACCACCGGGAGCCTGCGGAGCGGCGCCGAGGGCACCTCCTGCCTGCCACGGGCTGGAGGAAGCCCCAGGTAAGTGGAAATGGATTTTTATTTTTTTTAGCTAGTCCCTGAACCCTCCCTTTAACACACTGCTGTCCCAAGTACAGCACTGCCGTAGATCGCAGCGCTGTACAGTCCTATTAGACGGAGTCTAACAGTCTCCCAGCGGCGATCGCTGAGACCGAAGGAGGAGCGGAGCTCCGTCACTCATGTGGAGATGCGCTCGCATTAGCCGGCGCGATCTCCTGCCATCCCCGCCTGCAGCCATTCAAGCTAATCGGCGTGGAGTGGTCCTGGGGGTGCCGCCGCGTTCACGCCCATTGGTGTGGAGCAGTCGTCAAGGGGTTAAGGTAAGGTTCCCCGCTTGCTGCCTACATTACATTTCAACAACTTTTGTGCAAATAGCTGGAGGGGGAGCGGGGAACTCAAGAGATGGGGGGGGGGGGGGGGGCGGCGACCCCCCTCCCGGCCGTCACCCCCGTCCTGGCTGCTACCCCCTCCAGCATGGTGGCCCCCTCCCCATCCACAGACTGGGACAAAGAAAACGGATCCGTTTCTGTGTCCAAAGCTGCCGGTGTAGAAGGGGATCCGTTTTCCTATTGCCCTTCACTACCCCTCCATGTATCTGGGGCTCCATTTTCCGTTTGTGAAAATCCTGCAAATCCGGACCGTCCGTTCAGTTTTTCAACACGGATCCTCCTGAACCCAGACGGATCCATTTTTAATTTGAGTGAAGGCGGCTGCTATTTTTAACATTGGTATCCGTGGCTCTGGTTTTGATCCAGTCCCAAAACCGGAGCCACGGATACGTTTTTAGAACAAGTGTGAAACAGCCCTTACTGGTGACAATACACAGCAGAATTCACCCATGGTATCCTAATAGTCCCTGTGAGTTTGTTCTTCACCAGTAATGCAGAGAGGTGTACAGACAACAGGAGTACCAGCACACACTGAGCTCATAGAGCAGACACCCAGACACCCACTGACCTCACCAGGACTTACCTGAAGAGCTCGTCTGTCACCAGAAGCGTATCGATGGCCAGCACCTCACTGGCTCTCTCCACGTGTTTAATTCTAGAAGAGAATATCAGCAGATTACGCCGGATGAGAAGAGACAGGAGGCTCAGCCTGATGTACTGAAGTCCTCCAAGCGAGATGATTGGACAACACAACCATTACAAAAACAACAATACAATGTTCTGAATTGAAACAAAGCTGCCACTCGCCTTCTCTTCCCTTGTGTATGCACTGGTGGCAGTGGGCGGGGCTTGGGACAGGCTGTGTGCAGCATCTTGCCCGTACCGCATCTTGTCTGTACCGAGCAGATAAGCATTCGGCATAGCTTCCCACTAAGTCATCGTCACGTTTTGAGCCCCTATGGGGACACAGATCCGCGACTGCCACTGATGCTAGAAGCTGCATGCACCATCTCCGAAAATTCAATCAACCATGTCAATTGCGCAATCAATGGTAAACGCACCGAGATTAAGATTTCCATCCATCTTAATGTGGGTTGCGGTGGATCCCAGCAACGAAGACGGATACCGGCACAGTCTGTCAGAACCGGCCCTTAAAAGAGAGCCCGAGGTGGGCTAAAAAAAATGCAAAAAACAAAAAGGGTAGGCTACCTGATCCGCGAGGCTGAGCGGATCAGGTAGCCGCAAAAAACGCTGCTCCCCGCCGCTCCTGTGGGCTGCACTGGCCCACTTTCACTTTCGTGACCTCTGGGTCATGTAGCTGCACTGAGAGACTGTGTTGTCTCTCATAGCGTGCAGGGAGGCTGTGGGAGCGGCAGGAGGCAAATCTTGTCGCTAAACTCGGGGGGCTATAGCGCGGTGGTGGTGGTGGGGGGGGGGGGGGGGGGGTTTGGGGCAGAGAGTGATGGTTGGGGGACATAGAGCCATATCATTAGGCAGAGGGCTGTGCCCCCACCTCCTGTGTGCAGGGTAAATACTCACCTGTCCCACTGGCGCCACCTCCCGGCCTCCTCCGCCCTCATCCCCGTGTGGCACCAGGCGCAGGTGACATCCCCACTTGGTGGTGCTCATCGTAACACATGGGGCAACGATGAATGATGCAGGAAGTCGTGCCAATGGGACAGGTGAAAATCTTCACTGCGTAAGCAGAGTAAACATCATGCTGAAATCTACTATATGATACACAAGAGGCCCTCTAAAGAGATAAATCTGGCTAGATATCCAAATAATCAGATCAAAATATGTATAGATTCAAAGTATAAACTTTTATTAAACAACAAGATCACATAACATAATTAAAAACCATAAAAAAAAACCCCATATATCCACAGTATGTGGATCACCTGTCTTATTGCTGTACAATTTCATAAATAACACAAGACCTAGTATATATCAATCAGGCAGTAAGCATAAAAAGTTGAAATAATGCTTCCTGCCTGATTGATATATACTAGGTCTTGTGTTATTTATGAAATTGTACAGCAATAAGACAGGTGATCCACATATTGTGGATATATGGGGTTTTTATGGTTTTTAATGAGGTTATGTGATCTTGTTGTTTAATAAAAGTTTATACTTTAAATCTATACATATTTTGATCTGATTATATGGATATCTAGCCAGATGTATCTCTTTAGAGGGCCTCTTGTCTTTCATATAGTTAATTTAGCATAGCCCTGCGGTGGTAAAGCTGTGATTATCTGAATGCTCGCATGTGTGAGGTGAATCATGCTGAAAGCTATCGGGAATCTGTCTGCGGTGTATGGGCAGGCAACAGATCTCGCATTGATCAGAGAGAAATCTGTCCTTACATCGCTAGATGTATTGGCACCTTAAAGGATACTGCATGCTAGCTTTATAGTGGAGCCGCTGGAGTGCACACGCAGGAGGCGGGGGAGTGTCCATACTTCTGGCGTCATGATGCGACGCCAGAAGCGAAGATTACAGGACATACTGCGCATGCGCGGCGCAGTATGTCCGGGTCAGGAGAGTCGGGCAGTACCGGGAGCTGTGGCTGACGAGCGGGACCCGACGGCAGGGAGCGGCGAGTATGTCCCTCTCTTTACCTACACAATGCAGGTTTTATCTCTCTGCAGCCTTTCAGCTGCAGTATACTTTAAAGGGAAGGTTCAGGCAGCGCTTAAAAATAAATAAATATCCCAATCCACCTACCTGGGGCTTCCTCCAGCCCGTGGCAGTCGGGCTGTGCCCTCTGCGCCGCTCCGCAGGCTCCCGGTGGTCTCCGGTGGCGAGCCCGACCTGGCCGGCTGCCAGGTCGGGCTTCTTCTGCGCTCTACAATGCGTGGCATTGGTGCGCGCTGACGTCATCCGACGTCCTCCGGGCTGTACTGCGCAGGTGCAGTTCTGTGCCTGCGCAGTACAGCCCGGAGGACGTTGGATGACGTCAGCGCGCACCAATGACACGCATTGTGGAGCGCAGAAGAAGCCCGACCTGGCAGCCGGCCTGGCCAGGTCGGGCTCGCCACCGGGAGCCTGCGGAGCGGCGCCGAGGGCACAGCCTGGCTGCCACGGGCTGGAGGAAGCCCCAGGTAAGTGGATTTGGATATTTATTTTTTTTTAAGCGCTGCCTGAACCTTCCGTTTAAAAAAGGACGTGAACTCTTGCACAGGACAGAAGGAAAACAGAGAGAAAGTCACCCTGTATGTATTTAGAGAGTTTAGACCGTCTATTTCCCCCTCATCTGTGACTTATCACAAGTTGTAATTTGATTTGATCTCGGTCACGGTAGAGCAGCTAATTTGTAAACACAAGATGTTAACACTAAAGGGGCCCATACACTGATCGATTGCAGAAACTGATTCTATCAAATTCCTCGATCGATCGATATGTCGGCCGATTTTGATCGATTTGATCTATCAGGATAGAAAATCTAGGTCAATCTGCTGCTGGCAGCAGATCGATGGCCCATAGAGTTGCATTGGATCTAATGGTGCAAAAATGCATTTAGATCGATTTTCATTCTGAAATCTATTGGAAATCTGTTCCTAGTGTGTGGCACACATCAGATAGATTCCTGTCAGATTGGACTTGACAGGCATCTGACAGAATTCTATCTGATGGTCGAATCTGCTGCAAATCTATCAGTGTACGGCCACCTTAGGTAGAGACACTGCAGAATTATTGCAGGATTTCTATTATCTGTAACAAGGTAATGTTTTTCTTTAGAGGAAGTTCTCAGTTCAAGTCCGCCTTAAGTGTAGAATAATCAATTCTGACATTGGAATTCTGGCATGACTAGAATGGTCTTTGCCTGGGTCTGGTATAAACTGTGGAGAGTGAGGGTAGTAGTAGGTTACCAGTAGTCTCAGGAAAGGAAGGCATTGGTAGTAGTAGTAGATAGAGGATGGCCGTTGTAGTATCAGCACACAGCTGTTTTCAGGCAGGGTGGCTGTTATCTCTCCGGGGCAGGGTGGGTACCCTCCTCTCACATGCTCTGCCCAGGATCTCTGCCAAGTGAAGGGTGTGGTGATAATGAGGAGTTGTGATAAGGATCTGCAGGTGAGCATGCCGATAGCCCTTCAGGGCGCCTCGTGTGTCCTGATCCAACCTGTCCCCCCCCTCCCTCTTACACACACACCCATCACGTCATCTCACCCGTAGAATGCTCTGTCTGGCTCATGCTGCAGCATCTTGTAGAAGTCCGAAAGGGCCTTGATTTCAGCGGCAGCCTGCAATGTTAGCAGAGGCAGATGGCATTAAGAGAAGGAAAAGCAGAGGCGGCCGGCAGAGATCCCCCTCCCCTCCCCCAGAGGACACACTCACCTTTGTGTCCGCCAGACGGGCAGTGACAGCCGGATCACACAGGACTTCTGCAACCACAAACAAAAGGAAACGGCCATCAGATACCCCAGATGGAGAACAACCCGTACACGTCATCTGACTGCAAGAGTCACTCTTTCTCACCATGTAACTGGCTCACTACCTTTCCCAACACTGTGCACATGAGTGGTACTCAGTTATGCCAGAGAGACTGAAAACTATAGTAAGTGGAGAGGGGGGACAATTACTATTCAAAAGGTAAACGATTGCCAAAAAATGAGGATCATGTATCTACTTGGTAAAAAGCAGCTGTGGCTTGGACTAGCTGTTCAGGGATGCATAGCTCTCCTGCTTATAGGCAGACAAGGCAAACTAGGGGGCATAATAATACATGCAAGAATGTTTTATACATTTTCCCCTAGTCACATACATATAAAGATCCCTGCAAGGTTTTTTTTTTTTTTTAATTAAAATAAATAAGACAATAATATCCCTGCCCCACACCTTCTTCTGTTCTCTAAGCCTCGTATACACGCTCAACTAAAGTCGTTTGAAACATCCGAAAACAAACAGGATTTGTCGCATCGGATGACAATTGTGTGGGAAAATGTAACCGAACAACGACGAGTGACCGATATTAGGCATTTTGGCCGATCCATCCAGCGGATCAACTGACTGTTAGGCCTCGTTTCCATCTGTGCGCTTCTATCCGCTTCTGTCCACTTTTCTCCAACAATCAATCAAACAACAACTGGTCTGAATGTATTAAGTGATATAGATGCTAATCCTGCAGTCAAAACTTTTTCTGCCGTTATGGTTTAAAGTTATCACATATTTTAGGAGCACTGGCGCTTTAATAGTCAGTGCCAAACAGTTGCATGCTGGGGGTTCTTTTTATCTATAATATATTCCTCCTCTTCCCTTTATTTCCCTGCCTAGCTGCAACATGATCCTCTGCTCACATGTGTTTACAAGCAAGGCTGAGCTGACTCAGCGATTGGAGGAGAAAAGAAAAAAAAGTTAAGGACAAAAATGACATCAGTATTTAGCCTCAAACTGTGGGCAAAATACATGGTTCCCACTAGGAACAGAATTCTCTTCATTTACTATAAAAAAAATTCACTGAAATCAAAACGTGGACAGTACAATACATGTGTTATGTAAGTAGATCAAGTATTTATCTACTTGTATGTGTTTTTTCCCCCTGGCATAGTATGGCTAATACTACTGCTTTAAAGGACCTCTGTTGCGAAAATCTTAAAATTTTAAATATATGTAAGCATACACAAATAAGCAGTACGTTTCTTCCAGAGTAAAATGAGCCATGAATTACTTTTCTCCTATGTTGCTGTCACTTACAGTAAGTAGTAGACATTACAGACAGGTTTTGGACCAGCCCATCATCTCATGGGGAGTTCTCAGGGTTTTCTTTATTTTTAAAAGCAATTAGTGAATGGCAGTTGCTCTGTCCAACTGCAAAAAAAAGTTTACAGCGAGCAGAGAGGCTGGTCAGCATCTTTGTATAAATCTTTTTCAGGGAATGTCTTTATACAGAATAAAGGTCATGCTGAGAATCCCCCATGGAGAGATGGACTAAACCAAAGCCTGTCGGTAATGTCAGATTTCTACTACCTACTGTGACAGCAACATAGGAAAAAAGTTATGTATGGCTCATTTTACTCTGGAAGAAATACTTCTTATTTGTATGTGTTTTAAATGTTTAAGATTTAAAACACATACAATTAGATTTTTTAAGATTTTCGAGACAGTTCCTCTTGCATGCTGCTGCAGAGGTTTTGCTGCCGATCGGGACCCCCCAGAATTTATTTATTAGGTAAAATGTGTCCTTTAGATACTAGCTAGCTCTACGCTAGCTAGTATTGTCTGCTGACACCCCCGGTTGGCCGCAATCCCCCCCGATTGCCCGCTGGATACATTACCACGCCGGGATCCAGCAATCGAGCAGCCTCTCACTCAGCTCTGGTCCTCACTATGGGGAGGATTGGGACTGCGCATGTCGTCACTGACAACATGTACGGTCCTCCCCACAGAGAACGGAGCTGTGCGGGAGGCTGCTCAATCTGGAAGAGGGGGGGGGGGTTCCGGAGGTGCCGGCAGACAATTCTAGCTAGCCTAGTGCTAGCTAGTATCTAAAGGACACATTTTAACTAATACATTAGCGTGGGGGGCATGGATAATGCAGAACCTCCGGAGCGGCGTAACGCTCAGGAGGTTAACATTGATGTGCTGATAAAAAGCGGACAGAAGCGCACAGATGGAAACAAGGCCTTAAAGGGAACCTTAACTGAGAGGGATACGAATATTTCCTTTTAAACAATACCAGTTGCCTGTCAGCCCTGCTGATATTTTTGGCTGTGGTAGTGGCTGAATCACACACCTGAAACAAGCATGCAGCTAATCCAGTCTGACTTCAGTCAGAGAACCTGATCTGCATGCTTGTTCAGGGGCTGTGGCTGATAGTATTAGAGACACAGGAGCAGCAGGAGAGTCAGGCAACTGGTATTATTTTAAAATGAAAAATACATATCCTTCTCAGTTTAGGTTCCCTTTAAGCCAGATACCGAGTACAACATTTTTAAACAACATTGTTCTACAGACTGCTCACATGGACACTTGCAGTATTTAAATGAGTTTGGTCGTTTATCGGTATGCGGAACGTAATTAGAAAGAATTGTCATTTGTTTTGTTCTCCAGTAAAGTCATTTCCGCAACATTGGTTGTTTAATATGGGGGAAGGTGACTTTTGTAGAGCATGGGACCTACTAATTACGGTACAGCTGTCCTAATTACTGTAGTCATGTCTTATTTTATTTGTATACTTCTGTCAATCATCTGTATATTTCTTACTTTTTGTGGTATTCTTTCTTCATCTTTATTCCCCTTGAGTAATTTCCTAACTTTCCTGCAGCTCTCCACTCCACCCATCCTCACCACATCCTCCTGCAATGCTGGCCAGGAGCCCCATAACCAGCATATTTGTATCTTAGGGTCCTTTTCCTCAGGTGGGTGGACTGTGCACTCAGTGAGCAGTTACCAGGCAGCAGCAGTGAGCAGTTTTAAGAGTCTTTTCTCTGCCTATCAACTACTTGTGGAAATGGGCCCTTAAAGTGTACCAGAGATGTTACAAACCCAAGGATTTATACTCACCTGGGGTATTTCTTCAGCCCCCTCCCCCCCAGTCTGTGGGTTCCCTCGGTGTGTATCCGATCGCGTCCGTTCTCCTGCAGTAAGCTCTGGTACAGAGGCAATCTGAAGCCACTGTGTATGCCCTAGCCGCGTGCCTCCTTAGTTGCGCTTCCGTAGCTGGGAGAGTTCTGCATCTGTGCTGTTACAAGCCTTAACTAACTGCACAGAACACTCCCAGCCATGGGAGCGCGACCAAGGAGGCGTGCAGTCATGGCTCTGCATGCACAGTAGCCCCGGACTACCGGGGCTGACAGAGGAAGAATGGGCAGGAGCAGATGCACATCGAGAAACGCTGCTGACTATAGGGGGCTGGAGAAAACCTAAGGTAAGTATAAAGCTTGTGCTTGGTGTTTGTAACATGTCAGGTTTACTTTAAATTCCTGTGGGAAATTCAAATAGGCCGATCACAAGGCTCTTGATCCGACTAGTGGCAAGGATGGAAGGCAGGTGGCGTGCTGCTAGTAAGTGAGTAGAAAGGAAGCACAAAGATAAAGTGTGTGTAAGTTTTTATAGTAGCTGGTAGTGTATTAGGGGCTCTGCAGCAG
This sequence comes from Hyperolius riggenbachi, assembly GCF_040937935.1. Taxonomy (NCBI): domain Eukaryota; kingdom Metazoa; phylum Chordata; class Amphibia; order Anura; family Hyperoliidae; genus Hyperolius; species Hyperolius riggenbachi. The sequence goes on along the minus strand of NC_090652.1, from coordinate 73,488,526 downwards.
TGTGTACTGTCCTGTTCCTATAACCTGATCTGGGCGAGGCAGCACGGAATGAGGCGGTACCTGTGAGTGAGTACTTGTGTCCGGAGGAACTGTGCACCTGCAGGAACTTCCCCCGATTCTCCAGGAGGGTCTTCAAATCTTGTTTCACGGCTCGTAAGAAAAGGAACTCACAGAACTGTTCCCGTACAAACCCCGGCGATGCCACCAGGACTACTTTCACCACTGTGGAGGAAGGAGACAGACGGTGACATGGCGGCATCACAGCACACACATACACACAACCCCAGAAACACAGGCCTGACACTCACCTTCAAAGTTGATGTGACGGATAATCCCTTGCATGACTTGCTCGTAAAACTTCTCTAGTGCCTGCAGTATAAGAGAGTCTCAGTCAGACAAAACAAGAAGCAGCAGACTACAAGGGGGAGGTCAGAGGGAGAAGATGGGGTACCAGGCAGGCTGCCACAGGCCCCCACATTACCTTCTCATGCTGCGTGCAGTTGCCCCGCCTCTTGCGTGGGATGTTGGTCTCTATCTTGGCACGAAGAATGGTCATGCTGGATGTAACCAGACAGATGTGAGCGAGTCCTTCCTGCATCACCACTGCTGCAACATCTGCACTGGAGGCGGGGTCACAGGCCTGCTCTGGGGGAAAAACACTATGTGAGATGTACAGCTCTGGACTAATGTAAATCACTGAAAAAGTGCCTTAAAGAGTAACTGTCAGGCTGCAGAAGCTAATTTAAACCTCTATTCTCCTGTGTTAAACAGTTTAGAAGGAAGCTCAAAAGCCATTAGTGAAGATAAACATTTCAGTTACCTTTGATGTGTGCTTATCTTAACCTCTGTTATAGACCCATAAAGACGCAAGCCGCAGCTAAACTGCAAAGCATTCTGGGGCCCTCCCCTCGGCTGCTAATGAGACGGTACAGGAGCTTCTAATCAGTCCAGCGTGATAACACTGATAAATCTCGGGCAGACTACACTGCAGGAGTCAGCTATTGTTCCTAGCCACATGGCTCATTAATATTCACTGCACACCGTGTTGTTCAAGAACGAGTGTATCTGTGATCAGAAGCAGGCAGGACATGACGACACATTTGGCTTCACAAACATGGAGCCTGTCATGAGCTGTCAGGAGCATCTATCTCTGCATATACTATATACAAATTCTGTGAAATCCAAACGTGGACAGTGAAATGCATATGTAATGTAAGTACAGCCAATCTTTAGCTACTGATATATGTGTTTATTTTCTCTGAGACCCTATACCTAACAGCTCCTCTTTAAAGAGACTCTAACGTCAAAAAAGATCCCCTGGGGGGTACTCACCTCGGGTGGGGGAAGCCTCCGGATCCTAATGAGGCTTCCCACGCCATCCTCTGTCCCACGGGGGTCTCGCTGCAGCCCTCCGAACAGCCGGCGACAGAGCCGACTGTCAGTTCAATATTTACCTTTGCAGGCTCCAGCGGGGGCGCTGTGGCTGCTTTGCGCTCCGAACTACACGGAAATACCCGATCTCAGTCGGGTCCGCTCTACTGCGCAGGCGCCGGAAACTTGCGCCTGCGCAGTAGAGCAGACCCGACGGCGATCGGGTATTTCCGTGTAGTTCGGAGCCGACAGCCGTCAGAGTGCCTGCGCAGGAGCCGGGAAGGTAAATAATGACGTCATCTTGTACGGAGGGCTGCAGCGAGACCCCCGTGGGACAGAGGACGGCGTGGGAAGCCTCATTAGGATCCGGAGGCTTCCCCCACCCGAGGTGAGTACCCCCCAGGGGATCTTTTAATGTTACAGATCCTCTTTAAGGCAGAGTTCCCCAAACCTGTCCTCAAGGCCCACCAACAGTGCATGTTTTGCAGGAAACCACAAACATGCACAGGTGAGGTCATTAGTGTCTCAGCAGAGCTGATTAACCACCCTGGCGTTCTGATTAAATCGCCAGGGTGGCTGCGGGAGGGTTTTTTTTAAATTAAAAAAAAACTATTTCATGCAGCCAACTGAAAGTTGGCTGCATGAAAGCCCACTAGAGGGCGCTCCGGAGGCGTTCTTCCGATCGCCTCCGGCGCCCAGAATAAACAAGGAAGGCCGCAATGAGCGGCCTTCCTTGTTTTGCTTACATCGTCGCCATAGCGACGAGCGGAGTGACGTCATCGACGTCAGCCGACGTCCTGACGTCAGCCGCCTCAGATCCAGCCCTTAGCGCTGGCCGGAACTTTTTGTTCCGGCTACGCTGGGCTCAGGCGGCTGGGGGGACCCTCTTTCGCCGCTGCTCGCGGCGGATCGCCGCAGAGCGGCGGCGATCAGGTAGCACACGCGGCTGGCAAAGTGCCGGCTGCGTGTGCGGCTTTTTATTTGACGAAAATCGGCCCAGCAGTGCCTGAGCGGCAGCCTCTGGCGGTGTTGGACGAGCTGAGCTCGTCCAGACCGCTCAGCAGGTTAACTACCTCTGTGGATTTCCACAAAACATGCACTGTTGGTGGGCCTTGAGGACTGGGTTGGGGAAAACTGCTAAGGTACCCACACATTGTTCAGTCTGGCAGAAGATTGAACATTAGATAGACCCATCTCTGATCGAATCTGATCAGAGAGGCGTCTATTGCCTGCCCACACACTGCAGAGCGATTTGCAATAGATTACAGCTGTCGCTCCCTAAGTATAAGGTGTGCTTCCCCCTCCCGTACACACGTAGTCCGTAGGATTGTTACATTTGAGATGATTGAGAACTATGCTAATTGTTATGATACAGAATTATACTAATTATCATGAAAATCGCATTGTAAAATTAACCAATCAAGCATTGCACTGGTCCATATTCTCGCTGCACAGCTTTGTATATTTCTGCACCAACTTGAAATTATTTGCATATTTCAAGTAGAGTAGAAAGTTGGCACTGAACCAAAACTTTATACTAAATGCCTTTTTGATGTCCGTGGCATAGGAATTGGGTGGCACAAAAATGCCTATAGACGTCCGATGCAGGCAGAACTTCTTTTGTATTAAGAAGCTTTTACACATCCGTGGCATATGAATGCAAGAACGCAGAACACTTAGATTTCGGCAGGAGTCTAACGGATAAAGAGAATCTGTAATCCTCCCCCTCCCCCCCCCAAAAAAAAACAGCCCTTGGGGGTTACTTACCTCAAGAGGGGGGAAGGCCTCTGGACCCTAATGCGGCTTCTCCTGTCCTCTTTATCTTCTGGGATCCAGCGCTGGCAGCCCACGAACAGAGGTGATGTAAATATTTACCTTCCTGACTCCAGCGCAGGAGCAGTAGAGCAGACCCGATTGGGCTCGCCCATTTCCGCCAGAGCCCACCAGAAAGCCGCTACTGCACCTGCACAGGAGTGCAATAGGTAAATATTGCAGCCACTACTGCACCTGCACAGGAGTGCAATAGGTAAATATTGCAGCCACTACTGTAACTGCACAGGAGTGTAATAGGTAAATATTGCAGCCACTACTGTAACTGCACAGGAGCACAATAGGTAAATATTGCAGCCACTACTGTAACTGCACAGGAGTGCAATAGGTAAATATTGCAGCCACTACTGTAACTGCACAGGAGCGCAATAGGTAAATATTGCAGCCACTACTGTAACTGCACAGGAGTGTAATAGGTAAATATTGCAGCCACTACTGTAACTGCACAGGAGCGCAATAGGTAAATATTGCAGCCACTACTGTAACTGCACAGGAGCGCAATAGGTAAATATTGCAACCACTACTGTAACTGCACAGGAGCGCAATAGGTAAATATTGCAGCCACTACTGTAACTGCACAGGAGTGTAATAGGTAAATATTGCAGCCACTACTGTAACTGCACAGGAGCACAATAGGTAAATATTGCAGCCACTACTGTAACTGCACAGGAGTGCAATAGGTAAATATTGCAGCCACTACTGTAACTGCACAGGAGCACAATAGGTAAATATTGCAGCCACTACTGTAACTGCACAGGAGTGCAATAGGTAAATATTGCAGCCACTACTGTAACTGCACAGGAGCGCAATAGGTAAATATTGCAGCCACTACTGTAACTGCACAGGAGTGTAATAGGTAAATATTGCAGCCACTACTGTAACTGCACAGGAGCGCAATAGGTAAATATTGCAGCCACTACTGTAACTGCACAGGAGCGCAATAGGTAAATATTGCAACCACTACTGCACCTGCACAGGCGCGCATTAGGTAAATATTGCAGCCACTACTGTAACTGCACAGGAGCGCAATAGGTAAATATTGCAGCCACTACTGCACCTGCACAGGAGTGTAATAGGTAAATATTGCAGCCACTACTGTAACTGCACAGGAGTGCAATAGGTAAATATTGCAGCCACTACTGTAACTGCACAGGAGCGCAATAGGTAAATATTGCAGCCACTACTGCACCTGCACAGGAGCGCAATAGGTAAATATTGCATCCACTACTGCACCTGCACAGGTGTGCAATAGGTAAATATTGCAGCCACTACTGCACCTGCACAGGAGTGCAATAGGTAAATATTGCAGCCACTACTGTAACTGCACAGGAGCACAATAGGTAAATATTGCAGCCACTACTGCACCTGCACAGGCGCGCAATAGGTAAATATTGCAGCCACTACTGTAACTGCACAGGAGCGCAATAGGTAAATATTGCAGCCACTACTGTAACTGCACAGGAGCGCAATAGGTAAATATTGCAGCCACTACTGCACCTGCACAGGTGTGCAATAGGTAAATATTGCAGCCACTACTGCACCTGCACAGGTGTGCAATAGGTAAATATTGCAGCCACTACTGCACCTGCACAGGAGTGCAATAGGTAAATATTGAAGTAACTACTGTACCTGCACAGGAGCGCAATAGGTAAATATTGCAGCCACTACTGTACCTGCACAGGAGTGCAATAGGTAAATATTGCAGCCACTACTGCACCTGCACAGGAACGCAATAGGTAAATATTGCAGCCACTACTGTGCCTGCACAGGAGTGCAATAGGTAAATATCGCAGCCACTACTGTACCTGCGCTTGTCAGCTGATTTTTCGGGGCTGCTAGCGCTGGATCGTGGACAGTGAAGAGGATGGGGGAAGCCTCATTAGGATCCAGAGGCTTCCCCCTCCTGAGGTAAGCACCCCTTAGCGTGTTTTTTTGTTACAGATTCACTTTAAATATGTGATCTGGAGAAGACTGGAAGATGCCGAAGTCTTACTGAGAGTTACAGAAATGATTTGTTTGCAGAGGTGGCTTATAAAGGTTATCTTACAAAATAGGAGGTTGTGGGTCTCATCACTTTCATGCGTTACACCAATCTGTCCACAGTTGTATGTGCTGATAATGCTCTTTGGCACGGGGTGCTAGAAATGATAATAGTGTATATGTGGGCACCGTTTGTTTGTACTCCGATAAGCACAGGGTGGGCGTGTGCCAGGATGAATAGGCGTTACCCAAGGATTAGGCCACACACAGAGCCCTCTTACCGATCCTCTCCAGCACAACGCTGTCCCACTGCTTCTTGGCAAGAGTGAACTTGCGGTTGGGCTCCAGCTCGATTGTGTGGTAGGCGCCCATCTGCAGAGAAGACAGTGTGTGGTTAACGTGGTGAGTACTTGGCACAAAGATGGTGTGCAAGGGAGGGGGGGGATGTTTCTCGTTACCTTCACATACTGGTTCTCTTGGATGTTGGTGCCTTTCACTCGCAGCTGGCAGGCCTGGGAGTCAAAATCGATAGTCTCCACACGGATGGTGAGGGTGGTCCTAATTCGATTACTGCCCACACTGCCAGTGGCGGACTCAGTCTGTACCTTTCTGTGATATGAAGAGAAGAGCTGTAGCAGCTTATCTGGCATCACAAATCACACCCAAACCTCAGCTGTTCTTTAAAGGACACCTAACCTGAGAGAGATATGGAGGCTGCCATTTATTTCTTTTTAAACCATACTAGTTGCCTGGCAGTCCTGCTGATCTCATTCTGCAGTAGAATCTGGATCACACACCTGAAACAAGCATGTGGCTTGAAACTGAAGTCTGACTTCATTTAGAAACCTCTGATCTGCATGCTTGTTCAGGGTCCATAGCTAAAGGTTTTAGAGGTAAAGGATCATCAGGTCAGCCAGGCAACTGGTATTGCTTAAAATGAAATAAACATGGTAGCCTCCATATTATTCTCACTTCAGGTGTCCTTTAAACAACCAATAAACACACTACTGGTCACCCCAGAATCTCAGCAAAACAATCCACTAACAGCTAGGTACACTACTGGTTATTCACAAACCTTAGCCATGATCTATACCACCACTAGGGAGACCTACTGATCACCCTTAAAGGCATGGGCGTAGGGGCCTGGGGTCACCTTTGCGACCGGGCCCGGCTCCAGAAGAGGCGGGGAGGGGCCCATGTCCGTTTCTAGGGCCGTGCGCGCTATTGGAAGGGGGGAGCTGCAGCCACGGGGAGGGCAGCCCGACATCTCCCTCCCTTCCTCTCCCCGGGCTCCCCCCTCAGATGCAGAGTGAGCGCGCACCGAAGAGCTGTAGGCAGAACTCACCTCCCTGCGTTCCAATCGCCGCTGATCTCCTCTCTGCATAGACACTGAGTGATACACACACAGCTTCCTGTTTAGCCAGAAGCAGTGTGTGTATCACTCAGCATCTATGCAGAGAGGAAGGGAGGGAGATGTCGGGCAGCCCTCTCCGCGGCTCCCCCCTCCATTATGGGGGGGCACCTACCTACCCTATACTGGGGGGCAGCTACCTAATCTAACCTATACTGGGGGGCAGCTACCTAATCTAATCTATACTTGGGGGCACCTACCTATCTAACCTATACTGGGGGCACTTACTTATCTAACCTGTATTGGGGCACCTAGCTAGCCTATACAGGTGGCAACTATACTGGCTACCTATATTGGAGGCACCTACCTAACTAAACTATACTGGGGGCACCTACCTATCTAACCTATTTTGACTTTTTATTTTCATATCAGGTTCTCTTTAACGAGGAAATGTAACCAAGAAATGAACTTCATCCCAATCAGTAGCCAATACCCCCTTTTTCCATAATAAATATTTACCTTTTCTCAAATACATCATCATGGGGTGGATATTGTGGGGAAACCCCTCCCACAGTGTGATCTCAGGACCTAGGTCCTGACAGTTTCCTGTTTGTGAACCTTGTTGCATTGTGGGAAATAACAGCTGTTTCCAACTGCCAAGCAACCAGTACCTCCCTCATGTATATCTATAAAACCTTTTCTACCCCAACCTTTTAGCCTATCGCAATATTAGTGGGTGTGACTATAGATAATGGCAGTTGGTTCTCGACTGCCAGTAAACCTCCTCCAGGAGGACCACTTGTAATGCCTGAACTTCAGCCATGATATACACCACCACTAGTTCCTCAGAATCTAAACCAACCTATAAAGCAGGGAACTCCAGTCCTCGACAGCCATTTGTGTTTAGGATGGACTGAGAAATGGAGAAAGGTGTTCTGGTTGATGAACCACGCCTTTCCTGACTGAGTCCATCAATTCATTTCAGTTGTGCCAAGAATGTGTGAGGACCTCGGCCTTTGAGGACTGGAGTTGACATTCCTGCTATATAGCATTACTAGGAGCACCGCTGGTTACCCCTTAAAGCGGATCCGAGATGAAAAACTAACTACAACAAGTAACTTGTCTATACATCTTATCTTTTTAGATAGTTTACACAGCATATCTAGCTGCAAACAGCTTCAATAGTTTATGATTATTTATTCGTGTGATACAATGACAGCAGCCATGTTCTGTTTGTCACAGGCTGAGGGCCAGAGATGCTATCAGCTTGTCTGTGTGTAAATTCAGTCCCCTCTGCAATCATTGGCTAGTAACCTCCTCCTCCTACTGCCCAGACTGAGCTCCCATAAGCCTTTGCTACAGTGCCAGCGCACAAAAGGAGCTGTGGGCGAGGCTTGTTTAGTTTATGGGGAATTAGAGTATGATATATACCACCATCAGGAGCACCGCTGGTCACCCCTTTATATATCACTTGGAGCACAACTATTTCCAAACTTCAGCTCTGCTCTCTACCTCCACCAGTCACTCTAGTTGCACCCACACACAGGAAAAATGGCTACATACCTTATGGTGGATGCCTGCAGACTGTCTCCCACCTGCAGAAGATTATACGTGTGCCACATGTCCTCCGCCTCATCCGGGAGCAGCGTCACCTGACTAGAGAGCAAGACAAGTCATATAACTCCAATGCTGGAACACCACTTTCCTCCTAACTCCCCCAGATGTTGGATCTTCAAAATGCCCCCCACCATACAGAAGACATCTTGGGCTCGATTCACAAAGCCGTGATAAATGCTATCACGGCCGTGATAAGCTTAACGCGCGAGATTCGCGTGCGTAATAGTAAAGGTTTGCTCGCATTAACTTTCCCGTTCACACGCTAACATATGGGTTAGCCCTTACTATTACGCCTGCAAACCTGTACGTGCGCTAAGCTTATCACGGCCTGATAACATTTATCACGGCTTTGTGAATCGAGCCCCTTGTGCGTACAGACAAAGATGTATAGCTCATCCTCTGTATTTACTGACAAGTGTAATCTCAGTGTGCACATGGAACACTGTGTGACCATTTCATATACATAGAAAACAAGAATTGTGTACCGACAACAAGAAGGGGACTAAGAACTGAGCCTTGGGGTACTCCAAGTGGGAGTGGGTGAGGAAAGGAGAGGGTGTGGAGGTCTGTAACTTATGAGAAGGAGGAGTACAAGTGCAGTACCCTGGGACCTAGGGAGGACAGAAATTGAAATCGCCAACAGTGTTGAATGTTTATTTGGAAATTGCCTTTAAATGTAAAGGTTAGTGTACCAACTAACTGTACTCAGAAACTATTCCATACTGCAGGTCTTTTTGTGTGTGTGTGTGGGCCGTGGGGCGGGTGGACAATTTACTTACCCAGTGTTCCCAAAGAAACCCACGCAAGCACAGCACATACAAACACCATGCAGGTAGTGTCCTGGCCCGGACTTGAATCGGGAATCCTAGCTTTGCAAGACGAGAGTGGTAGGAGTGCATTTTCATTGAAAAAGGGAAAATGCCAGTGGACAAGCAAAGGCAAGAGCCTGCCACACACATTCAATTTTTATTGGCCAATGACTGACCAATTTTACCACCTCCATGTAGCATGAGGGCAAACAGATTTTAAAAACTACGAACAGGTTTAAACTGTCGGTAACAACCGCCTCTGCCAAGAATCCAGTGTTGGCCCTTCTTTCCCCCCACATTAGTAACAGAACTTGTCACTAGCCTGTGGGCTAGCGATGCATCTATATAGCCTTGTCCCCACACCGTCACCCAAAAAGATTGAGACCTGATCCCATCTGAGAACAAAGAGCAGCAGGGTGAAACAGATACTCACTTGCCGGCGGCTCCTGCACACGTGTACTAGCTTCTTCCTCCTTCCTGTTCTTGCGTCCCATTTCCCTGAAACAGCACCCCCTGGGCACTGTTACAGGGAAGTGGAACCCAAGAACAGGAAGAAGAATGAAGCCAGTACAGCGTGCAAACCCACAGCGCCCCCTCCCTCCCCACAGCTCTTTATACTGTAGGCACCTATCCTTCCTACAGTCCTGTCCAAAAGTTTTGAGACTGTCAAAAATATGAGTTTTCACAAAGTTTGCTGCTAAACTGCTTTTAAATCTTTGTTTCAGTTGTTTATGTGATGTACTGAAATACAACTATAAGCAATTCATACGTTTCAAAGGCTTTTATTGACAATTACAGTTTTATGCAAAGAGTCAGTATTTGCAGTGTTGGCCCTTCTTTTTCAGGTCCTCTAGGAATGGACATGCTCTCATTCGACTGGGCATGCTCTCAATCAACTTCTGGGCCAAATCCTGACTGATGGCAACCCATTCTTTCATAATCACTTCTTTAAGTTTCTCAGAATTAGTTGGTTTTGGTTTGTCCACTCGCCTCTTGAGGAATGACCACAAGTTCTCAATGGGATTAAGATCTGGGGAGTTTCCAGGCCATGGACCCAAAATTTCAACGTTTTGGTCCCCAAGCCACTTAGTTATCACTTTTGCCCTATGACACGGTGCTCCATCATGCTGGAGAATGCATTGTTCTTCACCAAACTGTTGTTGGAAGAAGTTGCTGTTGGAGGGTGTTTTGGTACCATTCTTTATTCATGGCTGTGTTTTTTTGGCAAAATTGTGAGTGAGCCCACTCCCTTGGATGAGAAGCAATACCACACATGAATGGTCTCAGGATGTTTTACTGTTGGCATGACACAGGACTGATGGTAGCGCTCACTTTTTCTTCTCCTAACTAGCCTTTTTCCAGATGCTCCAAACAATCGGAAAAGGGCTTAATCAGAGAATATGACTTTGTCTCAGTCCTCAGCAGTCCATTCACCATATTTTCTGCAGAAGATCAATCTGTCCCTGATGTTTTTTTGGGAGAGAAGTGGCTTCTTTGCTGCCCTTCTTGACACCAGGCCATCTTCCAAAAGTCTTCACCTCACTGCGTGCAGATGTGCTCACACTTCCCACCATTCATGTGTGGGGTTGCTTCTCATCCAAGGGAGTGGGCTCACTCACAATTTTCCCCAAAAACACAGCCATGAATAAAGAATGGTACCAAAACACCCTCCAACAGCAACTTCTTCCAACAATTCAACAACAGTTTGGTGAAGAACAATACATTTTCCAGCATGATAGAGCACCGTGTCATAAGGCAAAAGTGATAACTAAGTAGCTCGACCAAAACGGTGAAATTTTGGGTCTATGGCCTGGAAACTCCCCAGATCTTAATCCCATTGAGAACCTGTGGTCATTCCTCAAGAGGCGAGTGGACAAACCAAAACCAACTAATTCTGAGAAACTCTAAGAAGTGAATATGAAAGAATGGGTTACCATCAGTCAGGATTTGGCCCAGAAGTTGATTGAGAGCATGCCCAGTCGAATTGCAGAGGTCCTGAAAAAGAAGGGCCAACACTGCAAATACTGACTCTTTGCATAAATCTCATGTAATGGTCAATAAGCCTTTGAAACGTATGAAGTGCTTATAATTATATTTCAGTACATCACATAAATAACTGAAACAAAGATCTAAAAGCAGTTTAGCAGCAAACTTTGTGAAAACTAATATTTTTGACAGTCTCATTATTTTTGACTGTCTTTAGACAGTATTTTTGGCCCGGACTGTACACCAATTTCTGGCTACCTATGCTGCAGCCACCCATCCTGCCTACACCTATCCCTGGCTACCCATGCTGCGGCCACCTGCAAAACAATGGCAAATCGAACTGAATCGAATCCCGATCGGACATGTCAGATTTAATCGGATCGTAAATAGTATTGTAATCGATTCGCACAAAGAATATCGTGTAGATGGGGCTTAGGTTGCTGCCACAGATCAATTGTAGTGTGACAAGTGTTCGCGGCTCCTATTTATAAAATAGGAGCAGCTCACTCGATGAGCAGAAAATGGACAAAAAAAATGTCCATGCTCCGCTCAAGTGGGAACAGAGCCTTGGGGCCCATTTTCACTACACGCAGATTGGATGCAGAAAAATGGACTCCAATGAATGGCTATGTGCCTGTTTCTACTAAACGATTTTTCTGATGCAGATTTTCCCATAGGCATTCATTGGAGTCAGTTTTTCTGCATCCAATCTGCGTGTAGTGGAAACAGGCCCTTAGGGCCCTTTTCCACTAGCAATCGCTAGCGTTCACGCTGAACGCTAGCGATTGCTGAATCGCAATTACCGGCGATTCCCCGACGTTCGCGGCCGCGATTTTGCTATGCTATGCACTGCATAGCAAAATCGCGGCAAATAACGCTCCGCCGCGCGTTCCCGGCAAAAACAAATCGCGGTAGTGGAAATGACCTACCGCGATTCCTATGTTAAAAAGCAAACTGTAGCGATTGTAAAATCGCTAGCGGTTTGCGTTTTTGCGATTCAGCCAGCGCTGGTGGAAAAGGGCCCTTAGAGAAGAGTTGGGGGAGGGACAGTACAGAAAGAGAAGACAGTGTTGGCAAGCCAATTCTAATGTTGTCAATTTTATCTACAAATTGTTTGGCAAAATCATCTGCTGATAGACAAGACGTGGGAGGAGGATGATGAAGTGTTGAAAAGGAGTGTGGAGATATGAGGCAACTGCGGCCTTCAGCCAAGCTAGCTTGGCTGACGTCTGAGCACACCTGAGCTGATGTAATACACGTGTGTGTTTCTGATGTCCTCACCTGTGTTACCTTCACATCCCTGCCCCTCAGCTGCCCTGGAGGAGTGTCTTCTCAGCAGACCATGCTGAGCAGTGAGCCAACTGCAAACTGGAGAAATCTGGTCAGGTGTGGTCCTCATGGAGGACTTATGGCTAAAAATACATCTGTGTCGGGGAGGTGGGACAGACAAGCAACTCACTTAAGCTGGCCACTGACAAAGGATTTCCGAGGCAAAATATACAATCAATTTTTTACTCACCTGGGGCTTCTTCCAGCCCCTCGTCGCAGCCCCGGTCCTCATAATCACAAAGCACACAAAAGAAGTTCCCTGAAAAACCGCACCACTCCCCCCAAAAAATCAAGGGTACTAAATCATTTTTTTTCAAAAAATATATTAAAAACACCTAAACACATGAAGGGTGGCCATATGAACAAACAAATCAAATAATCATATATATTCGAAATCAGACTGCGCTCCACGGATTACAGCACCAAAGATATAGGGGATCGCAACCAAACAAGAGTACCTCACTCCAAACTATTCAGATCCAAAACCAGTTGCGCGTCAGATCCTGCTTATAGCATACAGCATGAAGATCTCCCTATAAAGAGGACAAAGGTGCGCACATAGTGCCCAACACTGCTATTTTAACAGATTCTGACACCTCGTGCTGCACTCCTGAGGGATGTGCCACCACCTGGGGAATACAATGGGTCGGCCCCCCTCGTGAATTCACTCACCAGCTCACGACTTGTACTTCGCTTATAGTATATAATTCTGCTGTCCAGGCGGTGTATCCAAGTATGAATCCAGGCTTTATTAAAAGAATAAAAAGGCAGTAGGTGACAGACCTCTCCTCTCCCTGGCCGCGGTACACAGGGTAGTGCGTCTCCACGATCCTGCCGATACTGTCCCGGTGACGTCAGCGCGCTCCTAAGCTCCGGAGCTTAGGAGCGCGCTGACGTCACCGGGACAGTATCGGCAGGATCGTGGAGACGCACTACCCTGTGTACCGCGGCCAGGGAGAGGAGAGGTCTGTCACCTACTGCCTTTTTATTCTTTTAATAAAGCCTGGATTCATACTTGGATACACCGCCTGGACAGCAGAATTATATACTATAAGCGAAGTACAAGTCGTGAGCTGGTGAGTGAATTCACGAGGGGGGCCGACCCATTGTATTCCCCAGGTGGTGGCACATCCCTCAGGAGTGCAGCACGAGGTGTCAGAATCTGTTAAAATAGCAGTGTTGGGCACTATGTGCGCACCTTTGTCCTCTTTATAGGGAGATCTTCATGCTGTATGCTATAAGCAGGATCTGACGCGCAACTGGTTTTGGATCTGAATAATCATATATAGCAATTATATACTGTGAATCCACACTGAACCTGAATCAGCAAGATATATGTATACAAAGTCACATGAGTATGGAAACAATCCCGAGGTGTGCAACCAGCATAGAAAAAGTGCTTGTACTGATAAATTGTGCAAACACCATGAATAACTAATGAAGGAAAACAATCCCATACAAGAATCCCTGTGCAGGAATCAGAATAAAGTTCAAGGAGTGATAAACCTACAAGTATAAACAAGAAAAGTGCAAAGGCAGCGAGAAGACGCTGAAAAAATGAAGGCTGAAGCTTACCAAGGAGAATGAGGATCAGGGAAGCGTGTGGAGCAAGGCGTCCCCCTAAACTAGCTGTCGCGATTCGCTGCCTAAAATAAGCAGCTTCCTCTGGGCAGCCCCAGTGCTCTCTGGTGTCCCCGCTGGCCGACATGATGGCGACCCACCGGCCGGGTCAGCTCTTCTGCTCCTGATGACCTGCGTGTCCGCGTCATCTGGCATGTACTGTGTCTGCGCACAACTACTGCGCAGGTGCAGTACGCGCCAGATGACGTAGATGCGTGGGCAGGAGTACAGGTGCACAGAAGAGCCGACCGCACTGGCAGGTCGCCATCAATGCGGCCGGCCAGCAGGGATACTGAAGAGGACCAGGGCTGCGGGGAGGCACAGAGACGGCTGCAAGAGGCTGGAAGGAGCCCCAGGTAAATTAAAAAAAAAAATAGATTATATATTTTGCCTCGGAAGTCCTTAAATGATTCTTCCCGTCTATATCACTGTGATTGAATCGGCTAGAAAACCAATGCCGCAAACAATGTTCCATCTATCAACTTTCATGTAAAATCATGCCGGAATGAAAAGCGCCAGAAGCTGAGTTGGTTTGTGAAACATTTATTTTTTTTGTCCTATCGAATGTTGCAGAAATTAAGCACCTCATTCCTTTAGAGGAACTTCCAACCATAGTTCACGCCTTCGTCACATCACGGCTGGACTATTGCAATGCCCTCTATGCAGGCTTTCCAAATAAAGACCTACATCGCCTGCAGCTAGTACAGAATGCTGCTGCATGACTTAAAGTGGACCCAAATAAAAAATACAAGATTTCAGAAATAAAATCTATTTTCTAAATTATAATAATAAATAGCAGCCTTTTTTCAGCTGCATGATGACAAATATAAAATATTTTACATTTATTGGAGGAACCCCTCCCTTTCCTTTCAAATTGCCGGGATTTTTCCGGCAAACTGGTGGAGTAGATAGTGTCCAGCAATGGAGGAATTGCTAATGGCTGCCCCCAGTATAACCCTAGCTATGAAAAGAGAAGGGTGAAAAGCATGCACTGAAATGCTCATAGGCTTGAAGGAGTGTTTATTTATCTTTGTATGTGTCAGATTGGTGCAACTAAATATTTTTAATTAAAAAAAATGTTTGGTTTGGGTCCGCTTTAACAAGCCAACCCCGCCATTGCCACACATCACCAATCTTTGCTCACTACACTGGCTACATATAAAATGGAGAATCCTTTCCAAAACTGGCATGCTAACATTCAAATCCCTACACGACCTAGGCCCAGGATACCTGAAGGATTTGTTGCAACTGCATCATACCACCCATAACCTCAGATCAAAAGGATCCAAAACTTGATCACCCCTAGAGTTCAACTAAAAACCTTTGAGACCAGAGCTTTCGGTCATGCTGCCTCTACCCTCAAGAATGCCTTGCCAAACTTAAGGTAGCTCCTACCCTGGAGACGTTAAAAGGGATACTTAAAGGAGTTATCAAGTTTATAAGAGCCGCCTCTGCCTCCCGGTCCGTGTTGATGACCTCTAGGTCGGCCTGTACTGCACCTGCGCGAGTGGCGCTGTCAATCACCACCACATGGACCGCATCGTACTGCACAGACGCAGAACTACCGCGCCTGCACAGTACGTTCTGGTCCACGTGGCGGTGATTGACAGCGCCACTCGTGCAGGCGCAGTACAGGCTGACCTTCAGGTCGGCCTGACATCATCACCGCGGACCGGGAGGCAGAGGCGGCGAATGGCTGCAGGGAGAGATGCGGCGTGGGACATGTAAGTAGCACTTATTTTGCTCTTATAAGCCTGATAACTCCTTTATGCCAGGATTTAAAAAAAAAAAACAGTTTTACATACCTGGGGCTTTTACCAGCCCCCTACAGCCGTCCTGTGCCCTCAAGTCACTCAGAGATCCTCCGGTTCCCTGCCGCCAACTAGTTTAGTTTTCACCAACAGGGAGTCGCAGGCACGCTATTGCAGATGGAAAAGCGGAGGATACGTGTGGCCAGACCTGCGCAGGTGCAATAAGCCCGCCAATTCCTTGTCAGCTGCCTGACGGTGAAAATGAAACTAGCTGGCGGCGGGGATTGGAGGATCCGTGAGTGACTGCGAGGGCACAGGACGGCTGCAGGGGGCTGGTAGAAGCCCCAGGAAAGTAAAACTGATTTTTTTTTTTAATCCTGGCTTAAAGTGAACCAGAGACGATGCACCCTCATGTAATTTACCATATAGATCAGTGGGAACATTGAAGAAAACACCTACCATGCTTTCTGTTTCATTCTGAACTGCACAGCTTGTTTCTTATCAGACCTGATAAAATCCCTGACTGAGCATTCAGTCTGGCTTTGCTATCATGACTAAGCTATAATGATTCCTGAGCAAAGACAGCAGGGGGCAGGCTTGGACTTGAAGACATGAGAGAACACAGACTGAGCTATGAATATTCCTAAGCAAAGGCAGACTGAATGTTCAGTCAGGGATTTTATCAGGGCTGATTAGAAGCAAGCTGTGCAGTGCAGAATGAAACAGAAAGCAAGGTAGGTGTTTTCTCCAATGTTCCCACTGATATATATGGTAAAATACATGAGGGTGCTTCGTCTCTGGTTCCCTTTAAGGATTCCCTTAAAGAGAAACCGTGACCAATAATTGATCTTCATCCCAATCAGTAGCTGAAACCCCCTTTCCCATGAGAAATCTTTTCCTTTTCACAAACAGATCATCAGGGGGCTCTGTATGGCTGATATTGTGGTGAAACCCCTCTCACAGGAAACTGTGAGGACCATGGTCCTGGCAGTTTCCTGTCTGTGAACCTTGTTGCATTGATGGAAATAAGTGTTTACAGCTGTTTCCAACTGCCAAAAAAGCAAGCAGCAGCTCCTTCCACTGACATCACCTGCCCGCAGTAAAAATGTCACCATGTGATAATTGTCAGAAATCATGGAGAGGAAAGATTTTACAATGAGCAAACACTGACTAAATCACTTATAGATAATTATTGTAAAAATGAAGCACTTTTTTATTACATTATTATCACTGGAGTTCCTCTTTAAAGAGACTCCGTAACAAAAATTGCATCCTGTTTTTTATCATCCTACAAGTTCCAAAAGCTATTCTAATGTGTTCTGGCTAACTGCAGCACTTTCTACTATCACAGTCTCTGTAATAAATCAATGTATCTTTCCCTTGTCAGACTTGTCAGCCTGTGTCTGGAAGGCTGCCAAGTTCTTCAGTGTTGTGGTTCTGTGATGAATCTCCCCCCTCCAGGCCCCTCTCTGCACACTGCCTGTGTGTTATTTAGATTATGGCAGATTCTCTCTTCTCTCTTAACTTTTACAAGCTGGATAAATCGTCCTCTGAGCTGGCTGGGCTTTCACATACTGAGGATTACAGACAAGGGCAAAGCTGTTTGCAAGAAGAAAAGAGCAGCCTGAAACTTCAGTGTATGAGAGCAGAAGGGGGAAAGAAACACACAATGATCTCTTGAGATACAAAAGGAAGGGTGTATACAGCCTGCTTGTGTATGGATGTATTTTCTATGTGTGGACATGCTGTACATCAACCTACTTCCTGTTTTGGTGGCCATTTTGTTTGTTTATAAACAAACTTTTTAAAACTGTTTTTAACCACTTTTAATGCGGCGGGGAGCGGCGAAATTGTGACAGAGGGTAATAGGAGATGTCCCCTAACGCACTGGTATGTTTACTTTTGTGCGATTTTAACAATACAGATTCTCTTTAAGTCAAATCTGAAAGGCCACCTGTTTAGTCTGGCATTTATGATCGCTTAACTTTTGCCCCGTACACATCACTATGTATTGATGTGAGACAAGCTTATGCGCTTTGGGTCCTACGGGAGAAAAATGCTTTACAAATGTTCTGTTGTTGTTTTGAGGGAAGACTGATGTGCGGTATTGGCAGTGGAGCTAACTTTCACCTGTCTGCCTGATGTGCCTTCTCTTCATGCTGAGGCACAACTCCATTCATATTCTCTCACATGTCACAAAAGCTCCGGGAAAGAAGGGACAGGGAGGGGCACAACAGCATAGAGAGAAGACACGGAAGGTGGCCCGCCTGGTGGACAGGTGAGAGTAAGCTCTGCTGACTACACCCAAAGGGGTACACATTACATGAGGAGACCTGGGGGGCCCAGCAGGTACTGCACGGCTCATTCTGAAATATATTTAAAAAATCTGTGTAGTGTGTGGAGGGATTTGATCCCTCTTAGATCAGATTTGATCGGAGAGAGATCAATCTGATGGTCGAATCTTGTGACCATGTACTGGTGTATAGCAAAGAAGTGACAAATCTATCCTACAACATTCAAATCTCAGAAACATTGATCCAAATTTTCCACCACTCCTGATCGACATAAAAAAAAAAAAAACAACTAGGAAAATCAAATCTTTTTATTGTATCATGCGTGGCCACCTAAAGTCATGGAGTGCTATCTTCAGCAGAAACAAGAAGAAAGATGCCAGGATGAGATTGTACAGCCTCCACGGAGCTCAGAAGCAACTGGAACCGTCGGAATCCACAGAGCTAATTCAAGGAGTGTACCAGGCTTTAAAGAGAACCCGAGGCGGTTCATGGGGGGAGGACATATGGGACAAAGAGGTATGGTCTCTACCTCATGACATGCCTCTGTGTCCCCTCACTGCCACTCTCTGACCCCCCCCCCCCCTAAAATTAGCGACAATATTTGTTGGAGGTAAACATAGGGGAGAGGGATTCCCTGCAGGGTTTCCAGAGCTGCCATTGGGCAGCACTCTCTCTTCCCGGCCACGCCCCCCTGCCGCTCCCCCGCCTCCCTGCACGCTGTGCATGAGAGACGCAATCTCTCCTTCCAGCATCATGACCCAGAGGTCATGAAAAAGAAAGTGGGCCAATGCAGCCCACAGGAGCGGCGGTTTTGGTGGCTACCTAATCCGTCCAGCCCCCCGGGGTAGCCTATTTTTTTAGTTTTATGAGCCAACCTTGGGCTCTCTTTAAAGTGACCACGCACGTTACAATTTGTCTGTTTTGCTGCGAATACAAGGTATGTTTTCGCAGATCGATTCTGCCGCCCGATCGATTCCCCGCTCGATACCGTGGGCGATTCTCTTATCTTCTGCTCGTTTTCCTTATCTTTTTCCACTGCCCCCATGCGGTATCGAGCGCAGAATCGATCGGGCGGGTGATCAGACATGTCGGAAATTATCAGTCGAGCCATCTTAATGGCTCAGAAACGTTCCGTGTAATCCCAGCAATAGATTTTACAGCAATTCCATGAAAACCATAAAATATCTGATCTGTTTTTTTGTTTTTTTTTTAGATTGGACCGGATGGAAAATTCAGACCAACTTTACCGAGGATTGTATGGTGTGTGATAGTCAAAGTGTGTTCAACCTGAATAAATTGTATGTAACTATTCAGTAAAAACCAAACTTTATTGTTTGTATAAACAACAAAAGGATATAAATAAAATGGAAATAGTGTGGTATAAAATGTAAAAACAACATATGGAAAAGTGATTGTTAGTTCGAATTAAAATAAAATGTAACTGTATTGTACCTGCTTTATTTATTTTAATGAATAAACCAACCAATGAATAGTTGCAGAAGAAAAAAGCAGGGCTGAGGAAACGGAGCAATTCTTGGGTACCAGGAGTTGGAGTCGTGGTTATATAAACTATGGAGTCAGATGGTATTTGTACCCAGGGCTGTGGAGGCAGAGTCATTTTTGGGTACCTGGAGTCAGGGCTGGTTCACATTGGGTTAACTTTTCAGCGCTTTGCTAATCAGCAAAGCGCTGCTACAATGTACACCTATGCATACATTTATACTGCAGCGGTTATGATTTGGATCAATCGCAAACGCACTGCATGCAGCGTTTTGTGGTCGATTGCTCTGTTCTATTAAACGGGAATCACAAGCGCAAATCACGCTGAATCGCGAAATTTTGCCTGCAAATCGCAGAGCCGAATGCGATCATGTTCAAAGCGCTAAGTGTGAACCGGCCCTCAGGGTTGGAGGTTTCATAAACTGAGGATTTGAGGTCGGATGATTTTTGTACTGACTCCACAGGACTGGAAAAGTGTGTTAAATGAAATTTTAAGTAGCAATGATGTGCTCAGTGGTAATTATAATCCTAAACGTAGAATGACGATTGCATGAGATACTGATAGATGTACAGAGATATAACATTAGAAAAATCCATATAAAAAAAAAAAAAGTATTCATATTAAAAATCAAAAAGATCAAAAGTTGATTACTGAGTAAAAAGTTTTTCAAACCAACCAAATTTTTCACCATTTATGAGATTGCCACATGCGTGTAGTACCTTGGACAACTTTCTCTTCAACGCTCATCTAGTTTAGGGGAGCCAGCAGGAAACCTCATAGGGAAACACTGCTAGCGTGGTTGGGTGGACAGCACCCTCTTGAACTGCTAGGTTTCCATTAGGTTGTAATAAACTATGCTCACACTATTTGGCCAATCACAATGCTTTGTGCTGTAGAGGATGCTGTGATTGGAGCACTGTTACTTATGAGGTTTCTTTCTGCGTCCCCTAAACTAGACTATTAACAAGTTTTCAATCACATGAAAAATTTTATCAGTTTTGTTAAAGTTTTTTTGAATTGACCCCTACTTTTTCAGTAATTAATTCATCAAGGAATGACTAAAGATAGAAATGGCCTAGTGAGAGTGTACATGAAAGTTTGGCGCAGTGGGCTTTTTGGCACAGAGTAACCCAAAGTGCCAGCTCACCCTGATCCCATACAATTGTTTTTAGGGGTTAAATACTATATCCCCTCCAAGTCATCACAATTTGGAGGGAGAAGTGATTTGAGGTCCGGCAACCTGTTATAGACCGTGTGGGGGGCACAGTCGATAGACATAATGCACACACCAAAAAAGACCTGCTTAGCCACTGAGAGCCTAGATCCAAATCCAATAGAGATGATGTGGAGTGATGAAAAAACCCGAAATAAGGTGTGGAGCAGAAAAACACCCATCAAAAATATCAGATGGTCTGTTGGGTGTTTAGGTAATAAAACAAAAAGCCAGTTTTTATTTAAGTGGGTGTGGGCATTTACTAAGTCACACAGCAGAGGGGGTGTATACATACAGCACCACTTACTACTTCTTACAACTCTCTCTCCCTATATCCACATGCATGCTTATACACACAGAGGGCAAGTGTACACACACAGGAAGTAGCCAGATGCACACAGGTAGCAGCACGGCAGGTGTGGCAGTGACAGCAGCAGTCCTGCACCCAGAGGCACCCCTCACCCGGCATTGTCCTTCTCGATGTCTTTGCTGATAAGCTTCATGTCTGTCCCCCGCTTTCTTCACTCCAGCCGCCTCATCCATCCAGCATGGCGCAGAGGGGAGGGGGAGCCGCCATCTTGCTCCTCCCAGGTCCGCCCCGGCTCCCCGCGATGATAGGCGGAGCAGCCGGTGGGGTGTCAGAGCCCGGGTGGGGGATGGGGGGGCTGCAGGAACCGTCCCCCTCGCCCCTACTGCTGCCGGGAGAGACGCCTGACGCGGAGCCGAGAGTACCAAGATGGCGGCCGGCGGCTGCCAGTCACTTCCTGGCCGGGTGCAGCGTGGAATTCCGAAGCCCCTCCTCTTCCGGGACTCTTCTGGGACATCACCACTGGCTGGCTGCCATGCTTACTGAGGGCAGCATGTCAGCTGCCCATACTGACCACCAGGGGGAGCCATTACCACACTAGAGTTCATCTAGTCATTATTTATGTATTTGTAATATTGTATCAGCTATCCTGTCTGCTCACACTGAAGATGACACTGGCACAAGACTAGGTTCTCAATGAGAGTTGTGTTGTGTTCCCTGTAACAGCTGCAATGCAGCAGAATGGGAAAGCGGTACCGCATGTTGCATCACATACAATTAATAAAGGGAAGGTCCAGAATAAAAAAAAATCTACTTACCTGGGGGTTCCTGCAGCCCCTGGCAGCCGTCCTGTGCCCTCCCCTCAACGCAGCTCCGCTCCCAGCCGGTGGGCCCGGGGTCCCTTCCGTTACAGATGCTGACCTTGCCAGGTTGGCATCCTCTGCGCCTGTGCGACCGCCGCTCATGATCAAGCTTACGTGGTCTGGAGTGCTCTGCGCTGTAGTTCTGCACCTGCGCAGAACACTTCAGACTACGTGAGCGCGGTTGCGCGTTGCTCTCGCAGTAGATGCTGCATCTGCAATGGAGCTGCGGCGAGGGCGCAGGACGGCTGCCAGGGGCTGGAGGAAGCCCCAGATAAGTAGATCTTTTTTTTTTTTCCAACACCCTGGATCTTCCCTTTAAGTGCACAATTCGTGTCTACGTAAAACACCGGTGGTTTTGCGTGGACTATTTTTCGTTCACCTTTTTGCACATGTGTCAGCCACCATAGACTGTTAGGACCTGCTAGCAAGAATTGTACCCTTGTCACAATTTTATGCAACGTGGAATCCGGTTTTTAAACCCTTGAGTATTGCATCTAAAAAATGGCAGATTTGCGAACACACGCACGCATCGCCATCGAAAAGCATTGCATGCTATTTTGCTGTGTGCGAATTGGCATGCGCTTTTTAACAAGTTTGGCCCCGGCCTAGGGCCGGCCCGCTCATGAGGCGGGGTGAAACTTTTGCCTCAGGCCGCAAATTTCCAGGGGCGGCACCCGCCCGTCCGTGGGTGCGGGGAGCCGGCCGCCGAGCTGGAGGGGTAGCTGGCAGGACGGGGGTATTGGGCCAGCGGCGGGGAGGGGGGTCGGACCCCCCCCCTCCCTCGCCTGGGTCCCCCGTCCTCCGCTCCCCTCCAGCCTTAAATAGAAGCAGCCGCTATGTGATGTGTAAGAGGAACGGGCGGGGAGGACTCACCTCTTCCTCGTTCCAGCGTGCGCTCCACTGACGTCACTTCCTGCAACGCTGCAGGAAGTGACGTCAGTGGAGCGCACGCTGGGAAGAGGTGAGTGTCCTCCCCGCCCGTTCCTCTTACACATCACATAGCGGCTGCTTCTATTTAAGGCTGGAGGGGAGCGGAGGACGGGGGACCCAGGCGAGGGAGGGGGGGGGTGTCCGGCCCCCCTCCCCGCCGCTGGCCCAATACCCCCGTCCTGCCAGCTACCCCTCCAGCTCGACGGATTGGGCGGCGGCGGCAATTTTTTTAAAATTTGCCTCAGGCGGCAAAAAGTCTAGGGCCGGCCCTGCCCCAGCCTCCATTAAAAGTATGCTTCACAGTCACTATTAACATGGTAAATGCAATAATCCTGAGGTCCCTCCAATCCTGCATCATTAAAGTTAGAGTAAAGCCATAAAAAAAGGTTAGATTACATATGGACTGGTAAGGCTCTGGATCCTATAGCGCCTTCCCTGTCCTCTCTTACCCCTCGTTCCAGCACCGTCACCCACGTTTTAATTTGCTGCTTCGAAAGCACTCGTGTACTCAGTTCCAAAGTCAGGCGGCTCTTTACTGCGCATGTGCAAGTGCGCGCCTAGACGGACTCATGCATGTCTGTACGGAGCTGCCTGTCTTTGAAAGCACTCAGGGACACCTCCCAAGGGCTCACAGATGTGTATTTGACCAATTGGTCCAGTACACACAATGGGGGTGTCAGGGCTGGAACAAGGGGAGCAAAAGAAGACAGGGAAGGCTCTAGAGAAGGATCCAGGGCCTTCCCTCTCCATAGGTAAGTATTTGACTTTTTTCTTCTTCTGCCTTTACACTCACTTTAAAGGGGAACTAAAGTAAGAGGTATACAGAGGCTGCCATATTTATTTCCTTTTAATCAATGCCAGTTGCCTGGCAGCCCTGCTGGTCTATTTCTCTGCAGTAGTATCTGAATAACACCAGAAACAAGCATGCAGCTAGTCTTGTCAGATCTGACTTTAAGGACCGGGCTGTTTCTGTAAGGTCTGTGCTGCGTGGGCTCTCCAGATCGTGTTAATGGCAGGGCGATCAGACTTCCCCCCTTTTTTCCCCACTAGGGGGATGACCTGCTGGGGGGGTCTGATCGCCGCCACTCTGTGTGGCCGAGCGGGGGGGTGTCTGGCTCCTCAAAACCCCCCTCCGCAGCGATATTCCTCCCTACCTCTCCTTCCCTCCTTCTCTCGCTGGCTCTGAGGTGCGCAGGACGGATATCGAACAACGGCCATTTCCATGCAAAACCATAAACGACCAGCCGCCGCCTATCGGTGTTAGCTGGTCGTTAAGTGGTTAAGTCTGAAACACCTGATCTGCTGCATGCTTGTTCAGGGGCTATGGCTAATAGTATTAGAGGCAGAGGATCAGCAGGGCTGCCAGGCAACTGGTATTGCTTAAAAGGAAATAAACATGGCAGCCTCCATATACCTCTCTCTTCAGTTCCCCTTTAAAGGACAACTATAGTGAGAGGTATGTGGGAGCTGACATATTTATTTCCTTTTAAGCAATACCAGTTGCCTGGCTGCCCTGCTAATCCTCTGCCTCTAATACCTTTAGGCCCCGTTCACACTGCACGCGTTTCCAGCCGCGTTTTGGAAACGTGTGGGAGGCCGACACGCACGACATCAGACAGTGCATAGAGTGCACTGTCTGATGTTCACACTGCATGCGTTCCGGACCTGTGCGGTCCGGGAACGCATGCTGCACACATTTTTTGCAAAAACGCATGGCTGTCCCATTTACTTTTCAGTGATGGGATCAGCCACGCAACGCACACAATTGCGGATGGCGTGCGTTCGCATGCGTTGTGTTCCGCACGCATGGCCATCCGCATTTGTGATGTGAACGGGGCCTTAGGCTTCTTGCAGACAGGGACGTTACAGGCGCACGTTAGTGCAGCCTGTAACGATCCCCCAACGCACAGCAATGTAACACAAGTGTGCTGTTCACACTGCCCACGTTGCGTTACATTGTAACGCAGCAAAGTGCTGCATGCTGTGCGTTCTATGTGGCTAAACCGCGTTAGACTGTTTGCACATGCTCAGTAGAGTTGGGCCGAACGGTTCGCCTGCGAACGGTTCCATGCGAACTTCCGTGGTTCGCGTTCGCCCCATAATGCACATGGAGGGTCAACTTTGACCCTCTACATCACAGTCAGCAGGCCCAGTGTAGCCAATTAGGCTACACTAGCCCCTGGAGCCCCACCCCCCTTATATAAGGCAGGCAGCGGCGGCCATTACGGTCACTCGTGTGCCTGCATTAGTGAGAGTAGGGCAAGCTGCTGCAGACTGTCTCTCAGAGGGAAAGATTAGTTAGGCTTAGCTTGTTCCTGGCTGCATACCTGTTCTGTGAACCCACCACTGTATACCTGTACTGTGAACCCACCACTGCATACCTGTTCAGTGAACCCACCAATGCATACCTGTTCTGTGAACCCACCACTGCATACCTGTACTGTGAACCTGCCACTGCATACCTGTTCTGTGAACCCACCACTGCATACCTGTTCTGTGAACCCACCACTGCATACCTGTTCAGTGAACCCACCACTGCATACCTGTTGTGTTCAGTGAACCTGCCACTGCATACCTGTTCTGTTCAGTGGACCCGCCACTGTATACCTGTTCAGTGAACCCGCCACTGCATACCTGTTGTGTTCAGTGAACCTGCCACTGCATACCTGTTCTGTGAACCCGCCACTGCATACCTGTTCTGTTCAGTGGACCCGCCACTGTATACCTGTTCTGTTCAGTGAACCTGCCACTGCATACCTGTTGTGTTCAGTGAACCCGCCACTGTATACCTGTACTGTTCAGTGAACCCGCCACTGCATACCTGTTCTGTTCAGTGAACCTGCCACTGCATACCTGTTCTGTGAACCCGCCACTGTATACCTGTTCTGTTCAGTGAACCCGCTACTGTATACCTGTTCTGTTCAGTGAACCCGCCACTGCATACCTGTTGTGTTCAGTGAACCCGCCACTGTATACCTGTACTGTTCAGTGAACCTGCCACTGCATACCTGTTCTGTTCAGTGGACCCGCTACTGTATACCGGTTCTGTTCAGTGAACCCGCCACTGCATACCTGTTGTGTTCAGTGAACCCGCCACTGTATACCTGTACTGTTCAGTGAACCCGCCACTGCATACCTGTTCTGTTCAGTGAACCTGCCACTGCATACCTGTTCTGTGAACCCGCCACTGTATACCTGTACTGTTCAGTGAACCCGCCACTGCATACCTGTTCTGGACCCGCTACTGTATACCTGTATACCTGTTCTGTTCAGTGAACCCGCCACTGCATACCTGTTGTGTTCAGTGAACCCGCCACTGTATACCTGTACTGTTCAGTGAACCCGCCACTGCATACCTGTTCTGTTCAGTGAACCTGCCACTGCATACCTGTTCTGTGAACCCGCCACTGTATACCTGTTCTGTTCAGTGAACCCACCGCATCAGTGCGCATACCTGTGCAGTTAAGTGAACCCACCTACCTACATGAGTGCACGCAGTGTCATATACCACTCCGTGCATACCCGATATGGACAAAACAGGTAGAGGAAGAGGTAGTGCCAGAGCCAGAGGAAGGCCACCCGGCAGGTCTGCGCGAGGTCGTGTAAATGTAATTTCGTGTGGACCTGGCCCACAGTACAGCGCTCGGAAGAAGGCACGTCCCATCACCTCCCAAGATTGTCAGGACGTGGTTGAGTATTTAGCGACACAGAACACCTCATCTTGCTCAGCCACCAGCGCTACTACTAGCACCACTTCCGCTGCATTTGACACTTCGCAAGAATTATTTAGTGTTGAAATCACTGATGCACAGCCATTGTTGTTACAGCCAGATGAATTTTCACCAGCTCATATGTCTGAGTTACGCGGCAACACTATGGATGTAACGTGTAAGGAGGATGAAGGACCTACTGATGGTGCATGTTTGGATTTGTCTGAGGCAAGCGAAGCTGGGCAGGATGATTACGATGATGACGATGATAGGGATCCTCTGTATGTTCCCAATAGAGGAGATGAAGAGGGGGACAGTTCAGAGGGGGAGTCAGAAAGTAGTAGGAGGAGAGAAGTTGTTGAAAGAAGCTGAAGCAGCTCTTCGTCAGAAACAGCTGGTGGCAGTGTCCGGCAGATTGTATCGCCACCTATGTACAGCCAGCCAACTTGCCCTTCAGCATCAGCTGCTGAGGTCCCCATAGTGCCCACATCCCAGGGTGGCTCAGCGGTGTGGACATTTTTTAATGTGTGTGCCTCAGATCGGACCAAAGCCATCTGTTCGCTCTGCCAACAAAAATTGAGCCGTGGAAAGGCCAACACTCACGTAGGGACAAGTGCCTTACGAAGGCACCTGGAGAAAAGGCACAAACAGCAATGGGATGACCACCTGAGCAAAAGCAGCAGCAGCACACAAAAGAAAAGTCACCCTCCTTCTCCTCTTCCTCCTTCAGGTGCATCATCTGCTTCTGCCGCTTTCTCCCTTCCACCTTCACAGGCACCCTCCTCCACTCCGCCTCTGCCCTTGAGCGCTTCCTGCTCCTCTGCCCACAGCAGCAGTCAGGTGTCCGTGAAGGAAATGTTTGAGCGGAAGAAGCCAATTTCGGCCAGTCACCCCCTTGCCCGGCGTCTGACAGCTAGCGTGGCGGAACTGTTAGCTCGCCAGCTGTTACCATACCGGCTGGTGGACTCTGAGGCCTTCCGTAAATTTGTGGCCATCGGAACACCGCAGTGGAAGATGCCAGGCCGCACTTATTTTTCGAGAAAGGCTATACCCCAACTGCACCGTGAAGTTGAGAGGCAAGTGGTGTCATCTCTTGCGAAGAGCGTTGGGTCAAGGGTACACCTGACCACGGATGCCTGGTCTGCCAAGCACGGGCAGGGCCGCTACATTACGTACACAGCCCATTGGGTCAACCTGGTGGTGAACGATGGCAAGCAGGGCGCAGCGGACCAAATTGTGACACCTCCACGGCTTGCAGGCAGGCCTCCTGCCACCTCCTCTCCTCCTGCTACATGCTCTTCGCTGTCCTCCCCCTCCTTGGCTGAGTGGCAGTTCTCCTCTCCAGCTACACAGCCCCAGCTCCGCAGGGCCTATGCTGCATGCCAGGTACGACAGTGTCACGCCATCTTAGACATGTCTTGTCTCAAAGCGGAGAGTCACACTGGAGCAGCTCTCCTGGCTGCTCTTAAGAAACAGGTGGATGAGTGGCTGACCCCGCACCACCTGGAGATAGGCAACGTGGTGTGCGACAATGGCAGCAATCTGCTTGCCGCTTTGCATATGGGGAAGCTGACACACATACCCTGCATGGCACATGTCATGAATCTAGTTGTTCAAAGATTTGTGGCAAAGTACCCTGGCTTAGCGGATGTCCTGAAGCAGGCCAGGAAGTTCTGTGGGCATTTGAGGCGGTCTTACACAGCCATGGCACGCTTTGCGGAAATTCAGCAGAAAAACAACATGCCGGTGAGACGCCTCATTTGTGATAGCCCGACTCGCTGGAATTCGACCCTGCTCATGTTCTCCCGCCTGCTAGAACAGAAGAAAGCCGTCACCCAGTACCTCTACAACTACAGTAGAATGAAACAGTCTGGGAAGATGGGGATGTTCTGGCCCGACAACTGGACACTGATGAAAAATGCATGCAGGCTCATGCGGCCGTTTGAGGAGGTGACCAACCTGGTGAGCCGCAGTGAGGGCACCATCAGCGACTTAATTCCCTACGCTTACTTCTTGGAGCGTGCTGTGCGTAGAGTGGCGGATGAAGCTGCGAATGAGCGTGACCAGGAACCGTTACGGCAGGAACAGGCATGGGACCAATTTTCATCAGACCCAGCTGTTTCCTCAACACCTGCGGCAGCACAGAGGGGGGAGGAGGAGGAAGAAGAGAAGTCGTGTGCAGAAGATGAGTCAGACTCAGAGGATGATGAGCAAGGTGTTTCTTTGGGGGAGGAGGAGGAGGAGGGGACGGCGGCAGGAGAACACCCGCAGCAGGCGTCGCAGGGGGCTTGTGCTGCTCAACCTTCCCGTGGTATTGTTCGCGGCTGGGGGGAGGAGGTTGACTTACGTGACGTCACTGAGGAAGAGCAAGAGGAGATGGAGGGTACTGGATCCGACTTT
Source organism: Hyperolius riggenbachi (assembly GCF_040937935.1). Taxonomy (NCBI): domain Eukaryota; kingdom Metazoa; phylum Chordata; class Amphibia; order Anura; family Hyperoliidae; genus Hyperolius; species Hyperolius riggenbachi. The sequence goes on along the minus strand of NC_090652.1, from coordinate 73,459,664 downwards.
GTGCAGATGTCGTCTTTTATGCTGTCCTGCCTGTTGAGGGACCCCCGTATAAAAAACCTCAAGGGGAATGAGCTGTACTGGGTGGCCACACTACTAGACCCTCGGTACAGGCACAAAGTGGCGGACCTGTTACCAACTCACCTGAAGGTGGAAAGGATGCAGCACATGCAGAACCAGCTGTCAACTATGCTTTACAATGCCTTTAAGGGTGATGTGACAGCACAACGCCAGCAAGGTACCACTGTCACTAATCCTCCTCCCGTGTCCACGCAGTCAAAGACAGGACGCTCAGCGATCTCATGGTGATTTCGGACATGCGGACGTTCTTTAGTCCAACGCCTCGCGGTAGCCCTTCCGGATCCACCCTCCACCAACGCCTGGAACGGCAGGTAGCCGACTACCTGGCCTTAAGTGTGGATGTAGACACTGCTGTGAACAGTGATGAGGAACCCTTGAACTACTGGGTGCGCAGGCTTGACCTGTGGCCAGAGCTGTCCCAATTTGCCATCCAACTTCTCTCCTGCCCTGCCGCAAGCGTCCTGTCAGAAAGGACCTTCAGCGCAGCTGGAGGCATTGTCACTGAGAGGAGAAGTCGCCTAAGTCACAAAAGTGTTAAGTACCTCACCTTTATCAAAATGAATGAGGCATGGATCCCGGAGGGCTGCTGCTCGCCCCAAGACTAAGTCAGTCCCCGCACACACAGCATCTTTGCCTGCACGCCGTGTAACTGGCTGCCTGGCCTGCCCCAAGAAGACTAAGTCGCTCCCAGTCCCTCCACACAGCATGTCTGCCTGCAGGCCGCTTGACTACCTTCTCCGCCACCACCAACAGGGTCCGGGACTCCAGGCGGATTGCTGAATTTTTTAGGCCGCTGCTAGCAGCGGCCGCTGTAATAATTTTTCTGGTGTGTGTACATGACTGCCTAATTTTTCTGGCTGCACTGCGGGCAGCTGCAACAACAAAAGAAAAGGCATGTACATGCGCCCATTCCCCTTCGTGATCATTACCTTGCCGTGGTGAAGGGGCTTGTGTATCACAATGAAGCAATGACCGGCGCCTAGATGGGTGTCTCTGGGGGCACACAAAAGATAATAAGGTCGTTGCTTCATTGTGGTCAGACCAAATTTGATCAGCTGGACAGTCACTGTTCTGTCATTCAGCTACATTAGCCAGGCGACCATATGGGCTGTAAAGCCACCAAAACCTGCACTCTCGCCATGGTGCGCACTAGTCCAGCACGGCCGTCACTACACAAACAGCTGTTTGCGGTGCGTTACACGGTGAGTTTGGTGTGTCAGTGTGAAGCAGTACCTTAATTACACTACCTGATTGATGTATACACATGCAAGATGTTTTAAAGCACTTTAGGTTTGTCATTTAGCATTCAATGTGATTTCTGCCCTTAAAATGCTGCTTTGCGTCAAATCCAGATTTTTCCTGGGGACTTTTGGCATGTATCCCACTCCGCCATGCCCCCCTCCAGGTGTTAGACCCCTTGAAACATCTTTTCCATCACTTTTGTGGCCAGCATAATTTTTTTTTTTTTCAAAGTTCGCATCCCCATTGAAGTCTATTGCGGTTCGCGAACTTTAACGCGAACCGAACGTTCCGCGAAAGTTCGCGAACCTAAAATCGGAGGTTCGGCCCAACTCTAATGCTCAGTCATGTTGGGGAGGAGGGGAGAGAGGCCTGGCACATGGCTAATTAATATTCACTGCACTCAGTGACGTGCAGTGTTTACTTCCTGGAGCGGCTGCTCTGTGCGGCGATTGGCCGGGCGGGACCACGTGATGCCGCATGCGTCCAAGAGTACGCATCATGGCATCACGGACGCCAGAGTGAGCTGCACAACGCGGCTCACTCCGACGTCCACACCAGAGAGCACCAGGCGTTGCGTTAGGGGCACGTTATGTGCCCTATAACGTCCCCTAAACGCAACGTCCTGGTGTGTAACTAGCCTTAGCCATAGACCCTGAACAAGCATGCAACAGATCAGGTGTTTCTGACATTATTGTCACATCTGACAAGACTAGCTGCATGCTTGTTTTTTGTGTTATTCAGACACTACTGCAGCCAAATAGATCAGCAAAGCTGCCAGGCAACTGGTATTAGGAAATAAATATGGCAGCCTTCACACACCCTCACTACTGTTTTCCTTTAAGACAGAGCACTATATGACAGGCTCTGCCTTTTGTACTGGAGGTACTCTTCAATGTCTTCTCTACTGTACAAAAAACCCTCCCTGGTCCAATTTCACATCAGATCTCTACCCTAAGGGACATTTTCCGTGAAAAATCGGGATGGCAAACGTGCTGCAATAGCAATTTGTTTAGTGGTGATTCACAGCAGGTATTGAAAAACCTAATCAAGGCCAATCACAGTCGTACCAGAAATGCAGCATGCAGTGTGTTTGCGATTGGCCACAAAAATGAAACATGTTAATCCAGTGGCGTACCTAGGGAATTTGACACCCGGTGCTGATTATTTACAGGCACCGCTACTCCCAGCACCCCCCTCCCCCCCCAAAAAAAAAATTTGATCAGAGGGTTGACGGGTTTGGCCTCCGAGCGTGTACCTGCAAATTTGGGGGAAAAGGAGTCATCAGGATGTGGGCGGAGCTAACCGTTATGGTGCTCTGTGCCAGTGCACATGACTACCCGAGACAGGCAACTTCTGAAGCACTAAACACATCCTGCCACCTCTCCCTGCTAATGTCCCAGCTGCAGCACAGCAATCATTCTCTCTACTCACCCTGCTGTTCTGCACATTCACTCACTGCAGGCTGTGTGTAGAGAGCAAAGAGACACATTGATAGGAAGAGGGAGGGGTGCTACATCTAGTGCAGGGAGTAGTACAGTCCCCTGCACTGCCTGCTGCTATTTTCCCAAATGTTGCCCAAACTATGGAAAAAGGTCTCAGGTGGAAGAACACTGTGGCTGAGCACCACAGTGACACTCCTAGCCATGGCTACACCCGGTGCTGTGAGCACCTGCAGCCCTATGGTAGGTACGCCACTGTGTTAATCGTACACAGGCACACAGGGTGTTGTACCTCCCTGTCTTTAGAAAAACCTGCTTTGCTCAGAAGCCTATGAATTCTGTGATGCTCACAGTTGGACCCTGATGAAGTATTAGCACTTTAGTATAGTACTTTCACTTTGTTACCCACGTACCTCTAGTATCTAGCCCTTTTTTTTTAAAGATTCTTTTATTTTGATTTTCAAAAGATATACAAGGTATAAACAGATAGGTACAAAGAATAACATCATACATAGAAATTGTCATAACAGGCGCGCAATCAAAGGCTACTAGATAGCAGTCAGAGTAAAACAGCATGAATAGGTATATCTACTACAGTATGTTAAAAAAAAAAAATCAAATACGAACTGCAAACCAGTGTGGCTAACAAAGATATAGTAGAATACCTGAAATAACATATAGGCATACAAGAGTTTACTGATATGCGTATGTATGGGAATAGTTGTTTATCCTCCAGGATACAAGAAAAATGGTAGCCCTGGGCCCAGAGGGAACATACACCAGGGGCCACCTAGATATCTAGCCCTTTTTGATCTGGTGCTAGACACCCATTTGATTGTATGCCAAAGAAGACAGGTACTACTTCTTAGGGCACAGGTGTCGAACTCCAGGCCTGGAGGGCCAGTTCCATGCCAGTGTTTAGGGTGGACTGAGAAAGAGAGGAATGTGTTCTACCTGATGGACCACACCTTTCCTGATTCAGACCCATCAATTCATTTGAGCTGTGTCAAAAATGTGTGAGGACCTCGGCCCTCGAAGGACCGGTTGGATATCCCTGTCTTAGGGGATTCACAGATTCCTCTGCACTCCCATTCAGCAGATATGTGGTAGCCTACCCTATATTTTCTACTCCCCTTTACTTTGCTTATTTGTGGGTCCCTGATCAGAATCTCTTGTAATCAACTCATGTGTGTGTCCCATGTCCACATCTTAATTGATTCAATAAACGTTACGTTTTATATTTTGTCTATGGGGCATAATTGGAGAATTTGTTTTTCGCAAAGAAAATTCTTTCTGGGAAAATATCTTCTCTGGATCTTCCAGAGACTAGAACTTCTGTGTACCGGAACATCCAGAGTCCTAAATTATAAGTATTTGTTGTATTTATAAAGCATTAACATATTACGCAGCGCTGGACAATAAATACATACAATCATACAAAGGATGACAGATGTAACAAGGTTATACAACATAGGACAAAGTTAGGGCTCTTACACAGTGGGACGTTGCGTTGCAGGGGACGTTAAGGTCGCATAACGTTCCCCTAACCAGGGGCGTAACTAGGCCCCACCGGGCCCCCCTGCAGAATTTCAGAGTGGACCCACCCCCCCCCCTCCCCTGGGGCCCGCTCGTGGCCGTTTTGTGGGGGCTGGAGGGGTGGCAGCATGAGGGGAAAGCCTTGGCCACAGTCGGCGGGGAGAGGGGAAGTTCCCCCCCTCTCCCTCACCTCGGGGCTCTCCCCTCTGCGCTCCCCTCCAGCTAGTTACAGTGTGTGGGCAGCGGGCAGCGGCGGGCAGATACTTCCGTGCGTTCCATTGCAGACTTCTCGCTCTAGCGGCTAACATTACTTCCGGAAGTGACGTCAGCCGCTAGAGCGAGAAATCTGCAATGGAACGCACGGAAGAAGGTATGTATAACGTCCCCTATCATGCGCAGGGGCTGCAGGGCCTATTGTTATGCCACTGGCCTTAAAGAGACTCTGTAACAATTTTTTCAGCCTTAGTTCTTCTATCCTATGAGTTCCTATGCCTGTTCTAATGTGCTGGGGCTTACTGCAGCTCTTCCTAATTACACTGTCTCTGTAATAAATCAATGTATCTTTTCTCTGTCCTGTTTGTCGGGCTAAGGCTTTGATTGTGTAGAATGGGCAGGGCTGCTTGTGATTGGTAGAAGCGATACACACCCTCTGCAGGCCCCCTGCATACTCACACACTATGCTTAGCTGAGCCTATTAGAAGCTGGTTAGTTTGTTTGTAAACATTGCCTAAAACTGTTAATTACAAGCCAGGATTGCAGCAGAGAGTAGCAGAAACAGCACAGAGGGGCACAGGAGAAAATAAGGAATAGAATGGTATGCTTTTTAGTGTAAGAATATTAGAGTACAGATTCTCTAATGCAACGCATGGTGGTGCTAAAGGTGGACCCTACATAGAGCCACGTTATGCGGCTCTTGTTGCGCCGTTCTCGTTCGATAGAACCGGCAATGATTCATATGAATCATTGCTAGCAGGCAGAGAATGATTCATATGAATCATTGCTAGCAGGAAGAGAACTGGCATTGCAGTGCAGTGAATATTAATTAGCCATGTGGCTAGGCAAAATAGCGGACTCTCTCCTCCTCTTCTCCTGCACACATAAAACAACATTACTGAGCATGTGCAAACAATCTAACGCGGCTAAAACCGCGTATAAAGCACAGCATGCTGCACTTTCATAGAACGTGCAGCGTTACAATGTAACGCAACGTGGGCACTGTGAACAGCCCATTGATTTTTCATTACTGTGAGTTGTGCTGCGTTACAGGCTGCTCTAACATGCGCCTGTAACGTCCCACTGTGAAAGCAGCCTTATACAAGGCAATCAGGGTAGAAAATACATGATCATGTGATTTTGGGCTGATTAGGTAGGCACAGTAATACAAGTACAAGGCGGTCATAGAAAAGGAGCACCCAATTATGTAGAGTACACTAGGGAAGGGAGGACCCTTGCAAAGTCTTACAAATTTCTGTGGACCTGAACTTTCAGGGACCAAAACATCCAGAGACCAGAACTTCCCAGGACCTGAACTTCCAGGGGCCAGAACATCCAAGAACCAGAACATCCAGGGAAAACATCTTCCTTGATCTAGGACTTTCTGGGGCAAGAATTTACCTAGAACAGAACATCAAGAACTTCCTTGGACCAAAACATCTGGGGACTACAACTTCCATGGACCAGATCATCCAGGGACCAAAGCATAACTGGATTAGGACTTCCCTGGACTAGGACATTAAGTGGCCAGAATAACACAACCTGTAACCCTAAGTTTACTGAACCAGAACACCCAGGGACCAGAAGTTCCCTGAACGAGAAGCAGTAGCAACCAGACTTCAGAAGCAGTCCTGCCCATATAAGCCTCCATGTGTGCTGGAAGGAAAGGGTTACATTACAGGAGGAGATGTTCTGCTGTAATGTGGATAATGAGAGGGATATTATCTCTGGAATTTACTAAATTACACCCCCTCCTCCACTCCTAGTGGGGCACGCAGATCCCACATGACAAACTGCTAATAAATAAATAAATAAATAAACTGTACAGAATGGCAAGAGCTCATTTTGCAAGCAGCCACTGCTTTTTAAAATGGTCTGCAGGAAGCCTATCAGCAAATTTTAAAAAACAGCAAGGTGAGTCCAAATCTGCAGTACCAATTATTGCAAGGGCAGAACGGATTAGGACCCCGCCTCTTTTGCGCAACCCTGTTTATAAGTTTTGGGCATTTCACAGGTGAGTTAGCTCTAAAGTCAGATAATAGTGGTAGGAGGGGGGCATGGTGACTGCCTGCTTCTGCTGCCCGTGCTACCATGTAAATGTATTATTATGTGAAAGGAGATAGGGTCCGTTTCCACTACAGCGAATCTGCATGCGTTTTCTGCATGCAGCTTCGCACAAGCAATACAAGTGGATGGGCCTGTTTCCACTTGTCCGGAGTTCTGTACGGTTTGTCGTGCAGAAAAAATCTGCAGGCAGACCCATCAGAATTTGCACGCTGCACACATGCACGCGATTCGTCGGTAATGTAATTAATAGGAAAATCGCAAGCGTTTTAGTCTTGCGGTTTTCCATGCGTTTTCATTCGCGTTTTCATTTAAAAACACATGTCAATGCTTACCGGCATTGTCGTGGTTAAAATCGCATAGCGCAAACCGCAAGTTAAAATCCGCATACAAACGCGAACTAATCTGCAACCGCATGCGGATTCCTTCACGTGTTTTTTGAGACGGAATCGCGATGCAGTAGTGGAAACGGGCCCATAGTGTAATCCGTTCTGCCCTTGCAAATGTGGTACTGTAGATTTGGATGCACATTACTGTGCCTTTAAATTTGCTGATAGGCTTCCCTCATGAGACCAGACCATTTGTAAATGGTAGTTGCTGGGCGGAAATGAGCTCTTGCCATTCTGTTTGTTTTTTGAATGGTTGGGTAGAGCCGTATCATCCACAAAGCAAACCTAGGCAGTTGCCTAGGGCCTGAAGAGGGAATAGAGGCCTAGTTAATGCTTGACCCCACCAAATTTCACACAAAAAAAACCAAGTGGCCATCAAGGTACTTGCCTAGGGCCCCGTTTCACCATGATCCTTTTCTGGTTGTGGGGGGAAATTTTGTGGGTAATCTCCTTAAAGTGGAACTGTCGCGAAAATCTTAAAATTTAAAACACATACAATAAGAAGTACATTTCTTCCAGAATAAAATTGAGCCATAAATGACTTTTCTCCTATGTTGCTGTCACTTACAGTAGGTAGTAGAAATCTGACAGAAGTGACAGGGTTTGGGTTAGTGCATCTCTTCATGGGGGATTCTCAGCATGACCTTTATTTTTTATAAATACAGTGGGTTGCAAAAGTATTCGGCCTCCTTGAAGTTTTCCACATTTTGTCACATTACTGCCACAAACATGAATCAATTTTATTGGAATTCCACATGAAAGACCAACACAAAGTGGTGTACACATGAGAAGTGGAACGAAAATCATACATGATTCCAAACATTTTGTACAAATCAATAACTGCAAAGTGGGGTGTGCGTAATTATTCGGCCCCCTTTGTTCTGAGTGCAGTCAGTTGCCTATAGACATTGCCTGATGAGTGCTAATGACTAAATAGAGTGCACCTGTGTGTAATCTAATGTCAGTACAAATACAGCTGCTCTTTGAGGGCCTCAGAGGTTGTCTAAGAGAATATTGGGAGCAACAACACCGTGAAGTCCAAAGAACACACAAGACAGGTCAGGGATCAAGTTATTGAGACATTTAAAGCAGGCTTAAGCTACAAAAAGATTTCCAAAGCCTTGAATATTCCGCGGAGCACTGTTCAAGCGATCATTCAGAAATGGAAGGAGTATGGCACAACTGTAAACCTACCAAGACAAGGCCATCCACCTAAACTCACAGGCCGAGCAAGGAGATCGCTGATCAGAAATGCAGTCAAGAGGCCCATGGTGACTCTGGACGAGCTGCAGAGATCTACAGCTCAGGCGGGGGAATCTGTCCATAGGACAACTATTAGTCGTGCACTGCACAAAGTTGGCCTTTATGGAAGAGTGGCAAGAAGAAAGGCATTGTTAACAGAAAGCATAAGAAGTCCTGTTTGCAGTTTGCCACAAGCCATGTGGGGGACACAGCAACCATGTGGAAGTAGGCTCTCTGGTCAGATGAGACCAAAATGGAACTTTTTTGCCAAAATGCAAAACGCTATGTGTGGCGGAAAACTAACACTGCACATCACTCTGAACACACCATCCCCACTGTCAAATATGGTGGTGGCAGCATCATGCTCTGGGGGTGCATCTCTCCAGCAGGGACAGGGAAGCTGGTCAGAGTTGATGGGAAGATGGATGGAGCCTAATACAGGGCAAACTTGGAAGAAACCCTCTTGGAGACTGCAAAAGACTTGAGACTGGGGCGGAGGTTCACCATCCAGCAGGACAACGACCCTAAACATAAAGCCAGGGCAACAATGGAATGGTTTAAAACAAAACATATCTATGTGTTAAGGGGCCCATACACCTAACGATTTTCCCGCCGAAATACGGCCGTTTCGATCACAGTGATCGAAACGGCCGTGGACCAGGGGACTCGCGCCGGCGGAGCAGGTAATGTATGCAAGGGGGGGGGGGGGCAGCAGCAGCGGCAGCTCCACAGATTTTTTTAAGGGGCCCATACACCTAACGATTTTCCCGCCAAAATACAGCAGTTTCGATCACAGTGATCGAATTGGCTGTGAAATCGCCGCGCACACCGCTGACTGAACGATGGATTTCCATCCGGAATCCATTGTTCCCGTCAACTCCCGTCGATCCATCCGTGCGGAAGATGTTTCTCGGTCGGGAGTGCGCCGATAGCGGCGTTTAAATGCCCGACGACCGACGCAATACAGCGGGGATACATTACCTGCTCCGCCTGCGCGAGTCCCCTGGTCCACCGCTGTTTTCTCCGCCTGGTCCCAGCATCTTCTCCGCATCAGCTTCCGCATCCTGGCGTCCGGCATAACTGACTGTGTCACTGCAGTGACAGCGGAAGTACAAATAGAGGGCGCTCTATTTGAACTTCCGCTGTCACTGGAGTGACAGAAAGTTATACGCGGATGCCAGCCGGGAGCCGATGCGGAGAAGATGCCGGGACCAGGCGGAGAAGACAACGGTGGACCAGGGGACTCGTGCCGGTGGATCAGGTAATGTATGCAGGGGGGGCGGCAGCAGCGGCAGCTCCACAGATTGTGATCGGTTTTAGGCTGAAATCGATTCACAATCTGTTTGCAGTAAAGGTGGCCATATGATCCCTCTCTGATCAGATTCGATCAGAGAGGGATCTATCTTTTGGTCGAATCTGATGGCAAATCGACCAGTGTATGGCCACCTTTAGAATGGCCCAGTCAAAGTCCAGATCTAAATCCAATCGACAATCTGTGGCAAGATCTGAAAACTGCTGTTCCTAAACGCTGTCCATCTAATCTGACTGAGCTGGAGCTGTTTTGCAAAGAAGAATGGGCAAGGATTTCAGTCTCTAGATGTGCAAAGCTGGTAGAGACATACCCTAAAAGACTGGCAGCTGTAATTGCAGCAAAAGGTGGTTCTACAAAGTATTGACTCAGGGGGCCGAATAATTACGCACACCCCACTTTGCAGTTATTTATTTGTAAAAAATGTTTGGAATCATGTATGATTTTCGATCCACTTCTCATGTGTACACCACTTTGTATTGGTCTTTCACGTGGAACTCCAATAAAATTGATGCATGTTTGTGGCAGTAATGTGACAAAATGTGGAAAACTTCAAGGGGGGGGTGAATACTTTTGCAACCCACTGTACATTCCCTGAAACAGATTTTTACAAAGATGCTGGCCAGCCTCCCTGCTCGCTGCACACTTGTTTGGCAGTTGGACGGAGCAACTGCTATTCACTAAGTGCTTTTAAAAACAAAGAAAACCCCGAGAAACCCCCATGAGAAGATGGGCTAGTCCAAAATCTGTCTGTAATGTTAGATTTCTACTACTTACTGTAAGTGACAGCAACATAGGAGAAAATTAATTTATGGCTCATTTTACTCTTGAAGAAACGTACGTCTTATTTGTCTATGTTTACATGTACAGTATTTTAAATTTTAAGATTTTCGCGACAGAGGTCCTTTAAAGGACAACTGACGTGAGAAGAATATGGAGGCTGCCATATTTATTACCTTTTAAACAATACCAGTTGCCTGGCATCCTGCTGATCTATTTGGCTGCAGTAGTGTCTGAATCACACACCTGAAAGAAGATATCAGATATAATATCAGAAACACCTGATCTGCTGCATGCTTGCTCAGGGGCTATGGCTAAAAGTATTAGAGGCAGAGGATCAGCAGGGCTGCCAGGCAACTGGTATTGCTTAAGAGGAAATAAATATGGCAGCAGCCTCTATATTCCTCAGGGTAGGAACACACTAGGCAGAATCGCATACGCGGTTTCCACTATGTGCTATGGAAAACTCATATGCGATTCTGCCTAGTGTGTTCCTACCCTCAGTTGTCCTTTAACTGCTTGCCGACCGCGTCACGCCGATGGGCGTGGCCGCGGTGGCAGCCCCAGGACCGCCTAACGCCGATCAGCGTAAAGTCCTGGGGCTTCGTTTTGCTGGAGATCACGTGCACGCTGTGCTTGGTAGGCAGAGTTCAGTCTCCCAGCGGCGATCGCCACTCGCAGACTGTTAGAGGGCGAAACCGCCGTCTGTAAACATAGTACAACGCTGCGACCAGTGTCGGACTGGGAGCTGGGAAAGTTGAGGAAATCCACCTGCTGGCCAAGCAGCAGTAACATTGTGTTATCACTCCCAATAGAAACCTGCAGCAAGTCCTCACTGTGAGCAGCAACACATGATTACTGCTTCTTAGCCAGCAAGTGGATTTCTTCAGCTTGTCCACCTCCTAGTCCGACACTGGTGGTGAGCCTGGGGTGCCTGGCACCTGGGTGCAAGATTTTCTCTGGCGCCTATGGGAGTGGTTAAATTAACCGTGCCCAACCACATAACCACACCCATGTCCTGCCTAATCACACCCACACCTTCCACCTCTTTACGCATGCATGTGATACCCCATTCCTACCCCTCTTCCATGGGCTTGCTCCTGGCTGGCTTTGGCTGCCTGCTAGTCTCTGGACTGACTCAGGCTGAGAGGCTCTGCGAGTGCGACGCAGTCACACACTGCGTATTTATGGTTGCCTGCGGCCACCCTACTCTCGCTCGCTGTTGTCGGCTCCCCCCCCCCCCGCCAAGCCCAAGCGTGAGGTGGGCTGCCTGTATCTTTCCCATTGCACCGCGCAGCCTGCCAGTGTTGCCAACCTTTCACGTATTTTTTACTGACAAAAGATTATTTTTACTAATAAAATTTCCCCACTAAATGCACATAAGAGACAGCGTTTCACCAGTAAATGCACGTAATGACAGACAGCCTTTCATCAGTAAATGCACATAATGAGAGACAGCTTTTCCCCAGTAAATGCACATAATGAGAGACAGCTTTTCCCCAGTAAATACACATAATAAGAGGCAGCTTTTCACCAGTAAATGCACATAATAAGAGACAGCTTTTCACCAGTAAATGCACATAACAAGAGACCGCTTTTCACCAGTAAATGCACATAACAAGAGACCGCTTTTCACCAGTAAATGCACATAACAAGAGACCGCTTTTCACCAGTAAATGCACATAACAAGAGACAGCTTTTCCCCAGTAAATGCACATAATGAGAGACAGCTTTTCCCCAGTAAATGCACATAATAAGAGGCAGCTTTTCACCAGTAAATGCACATAACAAGAGACAGCTTTTCCCCAGTAAATGCACATAATGAGAGACAGCTTTTCCCCAGTAAATGCACATAATAAGAGGCAGCTTTTCACCAGTAAATGCACATAATAAGAGACAGCTTTTCACCAGTAAATGCACATAACAAGAGACCGCTTTTCACCAGTAAATGCACATAACAAGGGACCGCTTTTCACCAGCAAATGCACATAATAAGAGACAGCTTTTCACCAGCAAATGCACATAATAAGAGACAGCTTTTCACCAGCAAATGCACATAATAAGAGACAGTTTTTTACCAGCAAATGCACATAATGACAAACAGCCAGTGTCCCCAGTATATGTAGCCAGGGATATATGTTCCCAGTATATGTAGCCAGATGTATATGTCACCAATATATGTAGCCAGGGATATATGTGCCCAGTATATGTACCCAGTATATGTAGGCAGGGGTATATGTCCCAGTATATGTAGGCAGGTGTATATGTGCCCAGTATATGTAGCCAGGGGGTATATGTCCCAGTATATGTAGTCAGGGGGTCTAGGTCCCAGTATATGTAGCCAGGGGGTATATGTCCCAGTATATGTAGCCAGGTATAGGGACCCCGTTTAGGTAGTGAGTGACAGGAGCGAGCCCGCCGGCCCGCTCCCTCCCTCCCTCTAGCCGCCGCCGCTGCTGCCCCTTCCTCACCTGCAGCATCAGTCAGACCTCAGGATCAGCGGGCGACCCGACCAGAGCGGGCGCCGGACGCACCCGCTCTATATGCGGAAGTGATGTCACTTCCGCATATCAGTGCGGCGTGCTAGGTCCTAGCGCCCGCGCTATTGGGCGTCGCCTGATCGAGGTCTGCATCTGACGCGGCACCGGCGGCTAGAGGAAGGGAGCGGCGGCCAGAGGGGGTGAGCGGCGGCTGGGCGTCGCCTGTTGGGGACAGGCGCCTGGGTGCAATGCACCCACAGCACCCGCCCAGGCTCGGCCCTGGCTGTACTGAGGACAGCCGGCTGTCTCCCTGGGTGGCAAGACAGCGATCCACTGTCACAGGCTGAAGCCTATGACAGTCGATCGCTATGATTGGCTGGCTCTGAGATGGAGGGAGGGGGGAGTAAAAAAAAAAAGTAAAATTTAATAAAAAATAACATAAATATTTGTAAAAAAAAATATATATATATATCATTGGGGGGGCTGGTCGAACAGACCCCACCAACAGCGTGCCCTGTTGGTGGGGAGAAAAGGGGCGGGGGGAATCACTTGTGTGCTGTGTTGTGCGGCCTTGCAGCTTGGCCTTAAAGCTGCAGTGGCCTATTTTACTAAAAATGGCCTGGTCTTTAGGAGGCCTGTGGTCCTGAAGTGGTTAAAGGACTTACGATGCAAATCATGGAAAAAAAAGTTAGGTACCCTCCCTTTCCCTTTCCAGGGACGGAGCAAGACCAAGTTGCACCTGGGGCAAGGTCAGGTTTTGGCACCTTAAGGTCAGGTTTTGGCGCCTAAACTGCCCTGTCCCTTTCCATAGCTTTATTATGTTGTTGCAGGCTCCGTAGCAGACCCCGACCTCCCCAGGGTCACCCTATCTGATATAGATAAGGATCGCCGCTTTAAATTTAGCACTCGCATGACGTCTACGAGAGCGTTGGGAGGCTGGGAGCGATAACGCAGGGAAGACGGGGCTCTAGACCTGCACAGCAGGGATAGCAGCTATGTGAACTGCGCAGGTGCTAAATTTAAAGTTAAAGGGAGGGTGCGGGCTGTCTACCAGGAGGACTGCAGTATTAAAAAGGTACCTAACTTTTCTTTATGATTCGCATTGTAAGTCCTTTAAGCCCCGCACACAGCCTTGATTACAGTCGGATGGGCGACCGATAACGACCAGCTCTGATGATAAACCCATGTGTGTACAGCCGCCCTGACTGGCAACTGAGCGACGGCCCTCGGCCCTCCCACCACGTGTGGCCCACCCTCAGCCCACTTACCACCCTCAGCCCACTTCCCACCCTTCACCACCCCTGCATAGCAACAGAATGCGTCATCAGCTGTACAGATGACTCTGTGTCTGTGCAGTCTCAGCCCAGCGATGTCACCCGAGTCCCAACTCTTATCGGGCGACATCAATCAAGCATGTGTACGAGTCTCTAGTGGTGGAGGCAGTAGTCGGTAGTCCACTGAGTGGTGAGGGCACTTAGGAAAGCAGCTCCCTGTGCTACTACTACCCTCCACTGGGGTGAAACTTGCACCCCAAACATGCAACACCTTGAACTTTATAGAACAGCCCATCTGTAATGTTCACAGCGGTGTGTAGTGGTACGGTGTTCAGGCCACTTTGTCACACGGCTCACCGCACTGCAATGCACGACCTATGCGACGCCGACGTTCACATGCAGCCGGAGCGTCGCGGTGTAACAGGTTGCAGCATCATAACACACTGCAGTGTTTTACCACTAAATCTGTGTGTTAACAGTAAAAGTGAAGCATTCTTTTCATTGACTGTATGCTTCACTGTACCCGATGCCATACGAGAATAACATTCGGTGCAGCCCTCCCAATCTGTTGCGTTGCGTTCCGGCTGTCACAGGGAATGCAACGGCAACTGTGAATGTGGTCTAATAAGGGCCCTTTTACACTAAGATTGTGCTGCAATCGCATTTTTTTATTTTCATCGCTGCAAGCTGCATTCTGTCTGGTGTACAACACAATTGCGGTGCGTTTGTGATTTCCAAGGGGAGGGAAGAATTGGCAGCAAAATCATTTTGAAGTGATTAGTTTGCTATGATTACTATACTTTGTATAGGAGCACCAACGTAGCAAACATGCAGCAGGCCTGCGATTCAGGAAAAAATGAATCCCACTAGTGGAAAAACAGCATCACTATTTACATGTCAATTGCAGTGCAGTACCGATGCAACAAACGCGAGTAATCCGATTTTCGAATAGCAGCTAGTGGAAAAGGGCGCTTACAGGGGTTTAACAATAGACCCTGCAAGAGATGGAGCTGCAGGGGGGCCCAGAAGCCACAGGGGGCCGCGTGGAGGAGAAGATTCTTTTACCTGTCTTGAGAGACTGACAACTTAGGGCACGGAGAAAAAACTTTGTGCTCTCTGCACAATTGTTCTAATGACTGCATCTGCTCAGCCACTGATAAAGAATCATACAAAGTTTTGCAGACAAAGATTTGTAGACATTCCCTATTCAGTGTTCAGCAGGGTCTTGTGTACAGCGCTGCTCTACCCCCAGCCTTTCTGGGGGGGAGTGGGGCCCCATCCAAAGTTTCGCAGGGGGGCCCAGTGATTTCTAGTTATGCCCCCTTAGTTTGATTCCAGCCTTAGGAACCTTTCACACTGTACACTGTATTGTGATAACATCGCAGTGCAACATAGTGTAAGATTCGCATCACGCAATAGCATTGCCGTGTGACCACACAATACAATGAAAGTATGCCTCACTGCCAATGTAAAAGTGAGCGTTTCCCAGGAAACGCACTGCGACAATGGGTAGATTCATCAAACTGTGGTAAGCCTACCGCGCACAAGTTGTGGGGGATAAATTAGCTGGTGCACTCTATGCGCGGTCCTGGCAGAATAGCGTTTACTCTTTAGTTATGGCTGAGCCTTCTAAATGCTGCGAGATAGTGATGTAGCAGCAATATTTTTGCTAGTGTGGCCGCTACTATGTTAATTAGTGGCAAAGCGCAACCATGATCCTTCAATAGCAAGGCTGTTACTATGTTAATTTAATATAGCAGCTAGAGAAGTATCGCAGTCGCGCTAAGTCACTTTTGTGCGGCATTTAGAAGATTCAGCCGTAACTAAAGAGTGCAAGCTATGCTGCCAGGAGTGCGTATAGCCTGCTTGCTCTAATTTATCCCCCACTACTTGTGCGCGGTTGGCTTACCGCACTTTGATGAATCTACCTCGCAGTGTGAGAGGAACGTAGTGTGCGCCCAGCTCTGGTACACATGATGCAATTTTCCCATCATTTGATCATTTCCAACATGTCTGATTTGCTTCTGGACCACTTTTGCGAAAAAAGTAGGCAGTTAAAATCTGACAGAACTGACAGGTTTTGAGCTAGTCTATCTCCTCATGGGGGATTCTCAGGTTTTCTTTGTTTTCAACAGCATTTCCTAAACAGCAGTTTAACTGCCACAATAGTAAGTTAGGCCTGGTGCACACCAATCGTTTTTGGTTGCGTTTTCAAAACCGCTGCCGCCTGTGAAAACGCTTGGCTAATGTATCTCAATGGGATGGTGCACACCAGCGGTTTGAGGTTTTTAGCAAACTGCAAATGTGGCTCCTGCAGCATTTTTGCGGTTTACAGATGCGTTTCTGCCTCAATGTAAAGTATAGGGAAAGCTACAATAGATCAGAGCGGTTTTCCAGGCGTTTTTGTTACAGAAGCTGTTCAGTAACAGCTTTACTGTAACAATATATGAAATCTGCTACACAAAAATTCTCCAAAAAGTGCTAGGCATGTTTAGAAAACCTCTGTAAACATGCCTAGAATCGCTCTGAAAATCTCCTTCAAAAACATCTAGCGTTTTGCGGATCTGCTAGAGGTTTTTGGTGTGCACTTGGCCTTAGACTTTGCAACTGCTGTTCAGGAAATGCTGTTGAAAACAAAGAAAACCCTGAGAATCCCCCATGAGGAGATGGACTGGCACAAAACCTGTCGGTTCTGTCAGATTTTAACTGCCTACTTTTTTCCACGATAGTGGTCCTTTAAAAATAAGATTGAGTTTGTGTAGTACAGAACTCAAAAACGATCCCTTTTTGATCGGAAGCAGATTGGACACGTTGGGAAATATCAAACGGAAAAATTCCCATCGCTGGTTGCTCTGGCGGGAGAATAGTATGGCCTTGATTCACAATACTATACGCGGTAACCAAATTTATGTTGGAAAACTACTGCTATTAGCTTCTATTCACAATACATGTGCAGTAAAGAAATGTTTAACCAAAAATTATGGACAACGGTAATTACCGGTTTTCCCCCACATTCACAAAATGTTTTCCGAGTGTGAGAAAAAGGTTGGTAAACAAGGGCTTGATTCATCAAGTTGCGCTGCTAATGTAGCAATGCGCTACTGTATTAATTTACATAACAATGTAAATTAACACAGTAGCGGCCACGAGTGAAGTATCGCGTTAGTCATAATTCACTCAAGCAGGGCCACCCACAGTTAATATTATGCGCATTGCTAAGAAAGTGCGTAACTAAAGCTACGTACACACATACGACAACGATTGTTCGTTGTGAACGACAAACAAACTTTTAATTGACGAAAGAACGACCTAAGTAAAGTTAGATTTTAAAGGTGTGTAACGATCTGATGGAACGTTACATCACGTAAAGCAGCTATTGCGCTTGCGCATAAAAATGTAAAGTTCCATGGAGAAATAGCGAAATGCGCATGTCAAGCCTAGTATGAATGACCGTTTCCAACGATGTACTACTTTTGCAAACGATCGTCGTTGGAAAAAATCCGTCAAGCTAGAGCATTCATTTTTAACGATCTAGCGCGTCCATCATTAGACTCAATGGTCGTTGGCTGCTTTTTTTTAAACGATCGTCGTTTGAAATGATCGGGGAACGATCGTTTCAAACGACTATAGTCGCATGTGTGTACACACCATAAGGAAGGCGCTCTCCTTACATGGTAGCAAGCGCTGTTATGTAAAGCATGCATAACGCGCACTACAGAACATTAAGCTGCGCTAAGTGAAGTGTGGAATAAGTGCTGAAAATATTTGCAGCTCAAAAGGCGCTAGACTACATGCAATTGGATGTGAAATGAGACATAGCTCCTGGTACTTACCAACGATGAAAAATCGATAATTAGCAATGAAACAATGCGCTCTTTTTTCATTAAGAATTAAATTTTTTGTGGAACTTACCTTTAAAATAACAAATTTTTACCGACATGTGACCGCACTTTTTTTACCACACTTTTCCTGCAAAGGGTAATTTTAAGGCTCGTTTCACACCAGAAACCAGCGTCATCGATGTGGTGCGTCGCGCCCGATGCACCACATCGCACCGTCAAAAACAGGTCTACAGGGAACACCACGCAATAGCCACTGGCCAAGCAGGAAGTGACATGCATGTGATGCGCGCTTGCCGTCACTTCCTGCTTCGCGTATGCCAAAGTGTATTCTTTAAATTAAATTTATTGTTTTAAATTTATTGTTTAGCAGGTTTTAGAAGAGGTCGTGGCACTCGCGATCATATTGCGAATCTTCGATGGATCTTGGAGAAATCCCATGAATATCAGAAGAATGTCTATATGTGCTTTATCGATTATAAAAAAGCCTTTGATTGTGTCGAACACGATAAGCTGGGAAAGCCTTAGGCGAACTGGGTGTGCCAAATCATCTGGTTAAGCGGATGAGATCACTATATGACGGCCAAGAAGCCACAGTGTGAACACCCTATGGAGAAGATACTGATTGGTTAAAAATTGGTAAAGGTGTGAGGCAAGGTTGTATCCTATCCCCCTTCCTGTTCAATCTTTACACCAAAGTGACCGTGACAAATTGGATCTTGAGGAAGCAGAAATTGGCGTGAAAATTGGTGGACGGAACATCAATAACCTTTGGTATGCTAATGACACGACTCTTCTCTCAGAAATGGCGGATGGCATGCAGCATCTGATTAATCGAATCAAAGCTGAAAGTGCAAAGTTCGGCCTCCTCCTGAATATCAAAAAGACCAAGATCATGACAACAGTAGATGATGGCAAGATCAAGATAGCAGTTGACAATGAAAAGATTGAGTGCGTGCAGAAAATCACCTTCCTCGGCTCTCAGATCGATCGAAATGGTGGTTGTAGTCATGAAATAAAACGTTGGATAACCCTCGGCAGAAATGCAATGGTTAGCATGAACCAAGTATGGAAAAGCAAAGACCTTAGCATTACGACTAATTGTAGACTGGTTCATGCCATCGTTTTCCCCATAACCATGTATGGCTGCGAAAATGGACCCTAAGAAAAGCAGATAGAAGAAAAATTGACTCCTTTGAGTTGTGGTGCTGGCGACGGTTGCTTCGCATTCCATGGACAGCAAGGATGACGAACAAAGAAGTATTGGAACGTATAAGACTAGACATATCACTGGAAGGCAATATCACCAGACTCAGACTCACATATTTCAGCCATGTGATGCAATCAAATTCCTTAGAGAAAGACCTAATGCTAGGACTGATCAGTGGCGACAAGGCCGCCAGAGAACGCGTTGTCTTGACACCATCAAAGCAGACACAGGATTGAGGTTAAGGCAACTGGCAGAAATGGTACAAGATCGGACAGCATGGAGACAGCTAACCCATAGAATCACCAAGAGTTGGATACGACTGAATGGATAACTTCTTCAACATCATCATTGTTTAAATACATTACTGCACATGCACACACCGCAACGTCGCATCTGGAATTTTTTAAACATCCACGCGTCGCCAGAAACTAACATGACTTCCGGGCCAACGCTGATTGCTGCAACTCGCCGCAGCGTTAACATAGTTCTTGACCTGCATCATGAAGGCATCGAAAACATCACTTCCGTGTGCTGTAACGTCGTAGTATGAAAGTCTCCATAGACTTTCATTGCACGGCAGTGGGGTGCGGTAAACATAACACAACGCCTCGGTGTGAAAGGACACTAAGGTGGAAAACGTTGTGAATGTGGACATGGTCATACTTCAGTTGGTAATTTTCTGACGCTTCACTACCGCATACTCATTATGAATAGAAGCCAATGTAAATTACCGTTTTTTTCCATGTTATGGAGTACGAGTAAAGGTCAGTAAAATAGTGCGGTAACATGGTGGTAATAGTAAAAAAAGTTTAATAACACTTGGTAAATATACAGAATAGGTACGTAAAATATTGTTTTCTGTTCCAAAGTCCAGCACACACACCTCAAAAGGCTCAGACTACATGGATTTGGATGTAAAGTGAAAAATAGCTCCAGGGACTTACAGGTGATAAAAAAAATGGTAATTAAGGATGAAACAATGCACTTTTTTCATCTTTTTTTACGGACATGTTACCATGCTTTTATCACTTTTTTCTGCATTTTTTCTGCAAACAGTAATTTCAAGCTGTGTGCATGCTTGGCAGTGTGTGAAAGGTCATGTTTTCTGTCGTGTGCGTTTTACGTGTTTTTTTTTGTGTGTTTGCGTTTTCCTCCTGCACATGCGTTTTTTGTGCGTTTTGTATGCGTTTTTAATGCTTTTTTTCATATGCATTTTATGCAAATCACTAGGAAGTCAACAGGAAGCTTAAATACATCAGAAAACATAGTTGTTTAAAAAAAAAAAACGCATATAAAAACATGCAAAACGCATACAAAACGCAATACATTGCGTCACCATACATAACATAACATGAGAGGCTGCATTTTATGTCATGTTTTCATTTTATGTTGTGTGTGTTTTTGGTGCGTTAGCGATTTTTTACAGCAGATGCATTTTACAAGCGTTTTGCATGCGTTTTAATGCATTTGCGCTTCACCTATACAAAACACATATGCGTTTTGGATGCATTTTTCATGCGTTTTTATATTTCCATTTATGTAATTCACTAGGAAGACCACAGGAAGTGGAAATACATCCCAAAAAATGTTTTGGGGGGTAAAAATGCATATAAAAACGCATGTAAAACGCATACCATTGACTTTCATTTTGCGCGTTTTTGATGCGTTTTTAAATTATTATACAATCTGCGTTTTCAATTATGCGTTTTTCCTGTGGCCCATAGACTTCCATTAGTGGCAAAAACACAGTGTTTCCCGCAACGCTGGCGTTTCTGCTATGTGTGCACCTGTTTTCTATGCATTTTTTGAAAAATATGCAACAAAAGTAGCGCTTTAAAAATGCTTATTAAAAAACGCATACACATGCATATTTTCATGCGTCCCATTGACTTCATTATATGCATTAACGATGCGTTTTACACAATGCTAGCGTTTCTGCTTAGTGTGTTCCCTGCCTCAGGAGGAATTTTGAACATGGAAGTAATTTTGTTCACAAAAGCATAACTCATTGACAATGGAGGTCATAGTAATTTCAAGGTGTAACTAGTTTGCCTGAAGTACTAGCATCTGATTGACTCTCTGTAGTAGTGAGTTGTATAATGAGGGGGGGTCACACACATCCATTGTTCTGGTCTCAGGAGCTGGCACTCAGCCTCCCCTCCCCCTCCGGTGATGAGGATGACAGTGAGAGGGTTTCAGTGAAACTCTCCCCCCAGGTGAGGACACTTCCTGCCTTGTGCCTCCTCTCCACCTGACTGCACTCTCGTCGTGACGTCACTAGGAGCAGTATATAACCCCAGCAGGGGGAGAGGTGGCAGGTGTGAGTCAGTCCTGGTCTGATCAGTGTGCAGGTAAGATGTTCTGGAGAGGCAGGAGCTGGGGGTGGCTGCTGGTGGGACTGGATTCCTATTGTCCTGGAAGATGTTATAACTGCTGGTGTGAGGGGGTCCACAGGCTGAGGTTGAATGAGTATGTATGTATTTAGATGCTGAGTTGTGCTTGAGTCTTCTGGTGAAGCTGTATTTCTGTGCTGTGCTTATGGGGGTAGTATAAAGTTTGGGGTGGAGAGGGATCTCTGAAAGCAGACGCTCTGAGTTGATCAGTTGTAGATTTCAGCAGGTGTGAAATGAGTGTGGCGATCTCCCCTCCCGATCAGACATCTGATCTTTCAGCGATCACGTCTGCTCTCCCTCTCCTCATTCCTCGCCCTGGGGGTTCTGTGACTGGAGGGCACGGCATCACACAAGACCTCCTTTATTTTTCCCTGGGGGATGGGGGGCATGGGTGGATGGCAATTAGCTCTGAGGTCTGTCTTGGACAATAAGTCTTCAGTCTACCCTGGGAGATGCACTTCTCCCATTACTGATCTGCAGGACATCGTTGATGGTGGCTTTTTGAGGTTTCTGTCATGTTGTACTGGGATCTGCATGTGGCTGCACAGGGTTGGGTAGGTTGTAGTATTTGGTTGGTGTGACATTTGGATGGGGAGTGGACCTTGTGGTATCTGTAGGTGGGTGTGTCAGTCGGGAGTAGTATTGGTTTTGAGATTGAGACTTGGTTGTAGGTGATCAACCAGGATCTGGTATGGTCTTCCCCTCCCCAAACATGGTGGTGTCCTGATTACTTGCTGTTGGTAACATCTAGGAGCCTTCACCTGCAGCTCACCATTCACTAGGGGTATCTTTTTGGGGGAGTGGGAACATGAGGGTTTGCATTTTCTGCCTTCCTTTAGGTTTGCTAACTAGGTGATTCTTCAAGCATGCCTTCATTGTACTGTGTGCTCTGCTGTGTATAGTTGCTCTGCATGTGTCTGTGAAAGATGCAAGGGTTTATTTTATTTTTTGGGGGGGATTGAATGCATGGTACATTGGTGAGGGTTTTGAAATGCATGCTGTAATGGTGCCCATACATGGTACAATTTTTTTTTCATCCAATCTTACCATTTCTATGTAATAAAAGGGAACTGCCTACATTACCCTTTCAGTATATTCACTCACTTAACCTTTATACTACATAGAAATGGTGAGAATGGATGATGTCCACGACTTACACATTTCTGGAGTTTATACAAAGTTGCCTTCATGTACAAAATACACTGTACTATTTTTGTTACAGTATTATATAAACTGGTGTAAGGAGTTAAAAACAAAAGCACATAGACACAACTTCAAGCAAACACCATGATACTAGATATCCAAATCCAGACTTGTGAAGTTCTAGTTCATTCAAGGAACCTGCATGTAAGGATGGGACTGCCTGTAAAGCCCCTTTTCACTACAGGTGATTGCGATCAGCAATTGCAAAACACTAGATTTTTTTGAATCACTAGGGTTGCTACTTTAACATTGGAATTGCAGTTGTTTTCCACTATGACTTGCATGTTTGCAAAGCGCAATCACTATCTGGAGCGCTTTTGCATTGCATAAATTGATAGATTGCAATCACTGGAGTTTGATTTGCTACTGGATAAGGGTCCTAACTGGAGACAATCTGGAGAGAACTCCCTGATCACCCAGGAGGTTCCAGCTGATGTAGATGCATCTACAAGCTTCAGTTGTGAAGGGCAAGGTCTGTAGCTAGTTTGAGATGAAAATTGTTCGGTAAATTACAGAACTTCTGTCCAATTGATTATTTCTGACCTGTTTAATCTGTTTGCTATAGAAAGTTTATCAGAATCTAGTGTAACGTGGACATGTACACACAATACAACTTTCTGTCAGGCTTACCAGTATATCAGACATGAAGTTGCATAGACTTTCACCCAATTTGCAGCCTCTTCCATACAGAGAAATTGAGCTGATCCAGGATTCTGTAAATTCTTCATGCAAACCTATGCAACTTGAAAATGGATCTACTTTCAAGCTGCGCACATTTGCATGCAAAATTGTGTAATCCTGCATCAACTTTGAACAATGTGCATCTCACTGACTGGGCAAAAAGCTACATGCACAATGAGGCCTGGAATCCACTACAAGTTGCACTCGCTAGCATTTTGTAAGCTATTTCACAAACACTTTTCCACCAATTTTGGTAGAAATTTTAAACTGCATGCTTTCTGCCAGCAATTGTGATGGCTATTTGCAATTGGAGATTTTAATTCTGATTTGGTCCTTTAAAAATGTTTTTGCAGTAATTTAAAATCCTACCCAAATCACTGAAGCAATTCATGAGTGATTTGCAAGCACCTAAATACTTTGGACCGCAAATGCTCCCAAAATGCTGCATGTCTTGCGATTTGCTAATCTGTCGCTATTGTGGAATTTGTTTACATTGGCAGAGCACTTGGGGAAATTGCTAGTGAATTAAAGCAATCCCTTAATGCTCAAAGCACTCTAGTGGGTTCCAGCCTTTACAGATTGAAATGACTGAGCCACCTTTCAAAATGTACGACATGGAACAATGGGACCTATTTAAAATGGACAAACTTTTTGCTAGATCAGGGACTGTAGACTTTGGACAGATCCTCTTATGCTGGATACACACGGTGCGTTCGTGCACTCGATTTTCCCATCGATTCCCGTCGATTCGTTTATTTCCAACATGTCCGATTTGGATTTCGATGGATCGTTAGGTCGATTCGCATGCAAAGTATGCCGAATCGACCTAACGATCCATCGAAATCCAAATCGGACATGTTGGAAATAAACGAATCGACGGGAAAATCGAGTGCACGAACGCACCGTGTGTATCCAGCATTAAAATGAGGTCTGTCTGTGCACACTATGGATTCTGATAAGATCCATCGCTGGTAGTTCATGCACATGGGTTGGATCCATTAACCCATCTGTTTTGTTTACTACATGCTATCTGAACAATGCATTATTTTGGGCCTTTTCTGATCCCGGAGTACTATGCTCTACAATTTGTACAAGGTGGTAGACCACTCTATGGACATGAGAAGTTTACCTGGTGTACCAAAATCAGCAGAAATCCTGTCTACTAAATATACTGCTAGCCTTGTACTGGGTGTAGTAGACCAGGACAAGACAAATAATAAAAAAAGTAATCACTTTTCTCCTGGTGGGCTCAAAGTGCTCAAGCTGCAGCCACTAGGGGTGCACTCAGTAGACAGTAGCAGTGTTAGCAGTCTAGCCCAAGGATTCCTTACTGAATAGATGCTGGCTTGCTTACTAATTAAGAGCTGCATTTCAAACCTGGGTCTCCTGTGTTAGAAGCAGAGCCCTTAGCCACTACAGGAACCTTGTGTACAACTGCTGCTACCTATATGAAAAATCATTTAATTTTCTCTTTTCCATCTCTTCCAGTATCCAACTACTATGGCTTCCACTGGTCTCCAGCTGCTTGGCATGGTCCTGGCCCTGATTGGATGGGTGGGATCTATTGTCACTTGTGCCCTGCCCATGTGGAAGGTGACAGCCTTCATTGGAAATAACATTGTGGTGGCCCAGATCATCTGGGAAGGACTTTGGATGAATTGCATCGTTCAGAGCACTGGCCAAATGCAGTGCAAAGTCTATGACTCTATGCTGGCACTGCCCCAAGATCTTCAGGCTGCCCGAGCCCTGACAGTCATCTGCATCCTGGTGGCCATCCTTGCATTGCTTATTGGTATCATTGGAGCCAAATGCACCAACTGTGTGGAAGAGGAAAACACAAAGGCCAGGGTCACCATGGTGGCTGGTGTGATATTCCTGGTGGCCGGTGTTCTCCTGCTCATTCCTGTATGCTGGTCTGCCAATACAATCATCCGTGACTTCTACAACCCACTAGTGGTGGAGGCCCAGAAGAGGGAGTTGGGGGCATCTCTCTACATTGGATGGGCTTCAGCTGCATTGATGATACTGGGTGGAGGCCTCTTATGCTGCTCATGTCCCAAGAAAACAGAAGTGGCTTATAGCGCACGCTACACAGCTGCCACCTCCCAGGCCCGCAGTGACTATCCCAACAAGAACTATGTGTAAGGACTGAGACAATGGCACTATAATGGGCTTAACTGGAAAGGGGTCCCTGTATGGCCTGAACATATGAACTCTGGGGTGGGGATAAGTTGGGAAGTTTTGTATTAAAATTTTTATGGTTTCTTAATGCTGAATAAAATATTCTTTTGTAGATTATAAATGTCTTGGCTAATTTTGTACTTCTTTTTTTTTTTTTTTTTTTTGTAACTGGTGATAAAATTAAGGCTAACTAGTTACGCAAAGAACACAAAACTTGAGCAAGGTGTACACATTGCAGAGCAAGGTGTACACATTGCAGAAACTCAGGTTGTGGAAAACTTTTTGCCACTAATGGAAGTTCATGGGCTGCAGGAAACGCATGGATTTTCAAACCTGCGGTTTAAAAAAAAAAACCGCTGGTTTTGTTGCATATAAGTCAATGGTATGCATTTTCTATGAGTCTTTGAAAAATTGTTTTATGATGCATTTCCTGTTTTTCCTAGTAACTTGCATATGCATTAAACACACACAGCCTTTCATGCTATGTTGTAGGCAGTAGGCACCTAGCCTGAGGCTTTTTAGCAGACTGTCCAAATGGTAGCTTTTCCTTCACTTATAGCACTATCTAAATTAAGATGTACTTGGCTAGTTTGCTGGCATGCTTTTGATCTTGCCATCAAGCTGCTCCTGTGGACAAATCATTCCAGCCCCCAGCCTGCCTAACAACTCTACAAAAGAGAGGAGAGGAAGGAAACCCTGTGTCCAATTCCTTATCTAAGTATTGCTGGAGACTAGACCTTGTATTTTAGTTATGAACCAGGTCTATTCCTGATTAATACTTCCTGTTTGACATACAAGCTCTAGTTTATTGGCCAACTTAAAAGAAACTAATCTTTCAGCTTGTAAGCCTTCTTCACTCTATTCCTATTTACATACAATTGGGAGGTAGGCTTTTTTGTGTGCTGCTGAATCCTGGCATGTTAACTGTTACTGAGCAAGGGATGGGGGCACTGGGGTGAAGGAGTGTAGCACTACCCATGTAACCCAACTACACAAGGCAGAATAACACCTCCAGCATACTATGTAGTTTATTTATTGGTTTTGTATAGCACCAAAAAAAGTATTGCATATCACTGGACAAAGGTTACAGACAATGATGGGGGTGACAGAAAACACACTACAGGTAATATAAGGCACACAAAATGCCAGATCATACACCTGAGTAGTCTCAATAATAAAAGTTCATGTAACTGTGAGCAGGATGCATGATCAAGTAGAATACACCAGTAGGGAGGGACCTGACAAAGGCTTACATTCAAGAGGGGGGGGGGGGGGGGGGGGGGGGCTGACTTGAGATTACATGATGGTCTATCAAACTGATATCAAGCAGAAGTTACCTTTGGTGTTGCATTGCTGGTGAGTCCTGGTATTTTTTTTGTGTGCTTTTTTTTTTTTTTTTTTTTTATTTTAAAGTGCACCCAGCTGACATGTCACCCAGAGGCTTTTCTGATAGACAGGGAAAATGTCTAAATCAGGAAGGCCTGGACTGAGTGGATTAGGATATTAAAGGGGTTCTTTGGGGGTTATAAAAACAAAACACATGGGGCTTCTACCAGCCCCTGCAGAAACCCTGTACCCACGGTGGTACTTAAGGATCCTCCAGACCCCTGCCACAGCTCACTTTCAGTTCCACAGACTTGCAAAGCAGCTGTGTCCTCCCTCCCACTCATATCACCAGGAGCATCATGCACACTACATGGTTTTCACATATTGCACATGATGCTACCAGCAACAGGAGCAAGGCAGTGGCTGCTAGTCAGCAAAACTAAAGTGAGCTGCAGTGGGCACTGGAGGATCCTTGAGTACCAGTAGGGTCAGGGGGCTGGTTTCCTTTCTTCAGAACCCCTTTAAGCAGCAGGTGGGTTGGTCTCTACAAAGGCAAATTGGGGTGCAAGCCTGCCCATACAATACAAGCTGATAGTCAACCGGCTTTATGATCTCTCAGGAATTGGCTTTTTGACACCCCTCCCCCCCCCCCCACATCCTGTAACATGTGCTCCATGCAGTGTATATTCCTGTGGTTGCTGGCAACCACACATGCCCACATGTGCAAACTACCACATGGGGTGTGTGCTAAACAGTTGGAGCACTGCCAGGGGCAGACACCAACAGGTACTGGGGGTTCCGATCATACATCCCAATATTGCATACCATTACTGCCATGCACCTGATCAAGCATATTGGCCCTACATCTTGCAGCATTTCTAATACATGAGATTTCAGACTAATTTTTATCCTATTTTAATAATCAAATCAGATGGTTGATCAAGGTAATGTCCCTGCAGTTTGGTTTGGGGAACCCTTGGTACCCTTAACCAATCACTGCTACAGAAATGCCACCAGGTTAGAGTGACAGACATGCACACACCTGCTGCTATAACACTGGATGCTTACACATGTCCAGTTAGACTTAAGGGGTGTCTTGATGACTAGTGACAAGACTATATACTCTGTACAGCGCTGCAGAAGACGTCAGCACTATATGTAAATATAGTCATCCAGAGTCCAGACTGAAGTGGTTAATGGTTGCAGTATTGTATAAAACTGATGCAGTTTAGAGCAAAGTACATTACATGCAATGAAAACATTGTTCATACATGTCAAAATCAAGAGTTGTTTGTAAGGGCCCTTTGAGGCAGTCAGTTGCATTGCAGTGGGTTAAGTACAATGTGCTCACTGGAAACTCTAATGTCCAGCATGTCACCACACCATGCTCTATGTAGAATGTCACTGCAATGCAGTGATTAACTGACTTGCTGTGGAAAGGGCCCTTAATCATCTCTTTTGCCATCCTTAACCCCTTGCATACCAGCAGTGTCTGTCCCCTTAAAGAGAACCTGTATTGAGTAAAATATTTAAAATAAACACATGAGGTAACTTCAAATGAACATAGTTACCTTGCCATCAGTTCCTTTAAGAAGCTCACCGGTTTCTTCTGACAATCCCTTCCAGTTCTGACTATTTTGTCAGATCTGAAATATATCAGTTGCTGTTAATAAAATATCAGTTCCTGTCAGTTAAAGCTGAGAGGAAAACTGATGTACCAGGTAATGTCCATGTTTCCCTATGGCTCAAGTGGGCGATGTTACAGTTTAACTGTGTGCTCACCAGAAAGCTGTAATGGCCATTTTCAAAATGGAGGACAGAAAATTCCCTTGATCAGTGAACAAACAGGACACGGGAAAGGAGAAAGACACTGAGGATTAGACTACATGGAAGGTAAGTATGACTTGTGTATGCTTATTTTGACTTTTCGTTTTCTTTAAGGACGAGAGACTGCCGGTACCTCAAAAGACACCACCTGTCAAATTGCAGCACGGACCCACTGGTCACGCTGTGCTCCCATCCCCACAGGCTCCTCTCTGCTGTCTTTATGACAGCAGAGCACTGCGCCAGTCAGGAGCTGCTTTCATTGGCTCCTAACACTATCCATCATTGTAAAGCAGGGGTCCCCAAACGTTTTGGGTTGAGGGCCGGGTCAGCATACTTCAGACTGCTCCACTGGCTACCGATAAAATTGAGATCTGTTTAGGATTGGCTTATTGACATTCAAATCCTTGCACAATCTGGGCCCTGAATTCCTGAAGGACTTGTTGCAACTGCTGCCATAAACTTGGATCAAAAGGCTCTAATAACTTGGTCACCCCCAGAATTCACCTCAAAACCTTTGGAAACTGCTGTAGTATTCAAAAAGCATAAAGCTCTGATTCTTTAGCTATGTCTGTAAGGGCCAGTGCACACTAAAAAGTGCAAAAGCTTAGGGCTCTTTCACATCTAGAACACGTGCCGGAGCCGTTCTCCTGCACGTGTTATATGCCCTGCGGCATGTTGTTGGGATGTTGCGGTGCGACATAATCAGTGGCAGTAGTAATTCATTAATCCGTCGTACCGCAATGCTTAAACGCAGTGTTGCGTGTGTGAAAGGGTAAAATAAAGTCTATGGACTTTCATGTTACCTTGGTTAACGCAAAGTTTCGACTTTGTGTTAAAACGCAGCAAATGGGCTCTGGTGTGAAAGAGCCCTCAGGGCTGGAATCCACTAGAGCGATTTTTCTGAGCGTTTAGGGAGCGATTCAAATCTCTAGCGATTTTTTTTCCCTATATGCTCAGGCAAATGTTAATGGATGGGCCAGATTCCACTGGAGTGATTGCGATTACCAAATCACAACACTCAGGACATGCAGAATTTTTGAGTGTTAGCGATTAGCATTTCTGCTATGTAAAATATATAAACGCTGGCATAATCGCTCATCAAAACCTACACAGCGATTTTTCAAGCATTTTTACATTGCTGCACACTAACAAAATGAAGATTAATTGAAAGGACCAATCAGAATTAAAAACGCTAATTGCTACACAACCGCTGGCAAATTAATTACACTTTTTAAAATTGTTCCCCAAAACACTCATACAAAACACTAGCGATTGCAATCAGCGATAGTGTTTTGTAGTGGGTTCCAGGCCTCAGCGCTTTTGAAGTGTTTTTTTTTTAAGGCGATTCTAGGCATGTCTGAGCAATTTTCTAAGCATGCCTAGTGATTTTTTGAGCGTTTTTTTATATTTTGTTACAGTAGAGCAGTAACTGAACAGCTTCTGTAACAAACGCTTGGAAAATTGCTCTGATCTAGTGCTTTTCAGAGCAATTTTCCACTTTCCTATTCTTAACATTGAGGCTGAATCGCCTCAGAAATCGGCAGAAATGCTGCAGGACCTGCGTTTGCGGGAAAAAAGCTCATCGCTCTGGTGTGCACCATCCCATTCAAATACATTAGCCAAGTGTTTTTCACAGTGCTAGTGTTTTTAAAAACGCTCAGAAACAGGGCCGGTTCAAGTAACAATTGGGCCCTAGGGCAAAATTAGCCTGGGTGGCCCAACAGACACCCCCGAACCAAAAAGCGTAATTAGAGGCTCTTTGTTGCAGCCACATTTCCCTCCTGGGCCCCTGAGCTGGCTGCTGACCCTCCCCCAATCACCTCCCAACTTAACAGACTGCAGAGTCCCTGGGGAGCAACAGTTAAGATAGGGAGGGACACCCTGGGGCCCCTACATGCTCTGGGGCCCTGGGGCAATTGCCCATTTTTTCCTATGGTAGCTCCGGCCCTACTCAGAAAAGCTCTTGGTGTGTACCAGCCCTAAAACCGTGCTAAGAGCGACATCTAAACGGCATTTGGCAAAATACCGTAGCCAGAGACACAATGGACAAAGGACTCTGGTGGTGAGATCTCTGTTGTCCTGAGTTCCCAGCATTGCCCACCTCCCCCTGCTGCATTATTTTTCCTCAGTGTCAGCAGAAGATGGGGGCAGTATGCTCGGATAGTGATGTGCAGGGCGTAAGGAAGCAGGACAGCAGAAGGACAGGCACTGTTAGAAAAACTTGCAAAAAGCTTGCAGAGCGAATAGAGGGGTAATCTAAAGACAAGAATGTCTTGGCCCACACAGAACATGGATAACAACCAGTGATGTCATTCTGACTCCTCCACATTTACCAAGCAGTACCAACCTCAGCTGCATGATAATCACAAACATGTGACTCCCGACACCTCTGCACAGTACTCCTTCCCCTGTCCAACATACAGGGAGGGTCCACGGAGCCACCCACCCAGACCAATAGGTAAAAAAAGGCCTCTTTTTCTGTGTATATCTCCCATCCTGATGCAATTCTCTCCTGATATACTCTGTGCTGCTGGAGGACTATGCTTATTCTTCTGTCTAACTCTCCTGATATATTCTGTGCTGCTGGAGGACTATGCTTATTCTTCTAACTCTCCTCTCCTGATATACTCTGTGCTACTGGAGGACTCTGTTACTTTCTCTAACTCCCCTCTGCTGATATACTTTGTGCCACTGGAGGACTTTTCTCTTCTGATATACTCTGTGCTACTGGAGGACTCTGCTCCTTCCTCTAACTCTCCTCTCCTGATATACTTTGTGCCACTGGAGGACTTTTCTCTTCTGATATACTCTGTGCTGCTGGAGGACTCTGTACCTTCCTCTGACTGTCCTGATATACTTTGTGCCACTGGAGGACTTTTCTCTTCTGATATACTCTGTGCTACTGGAAGACTCTGCTCCTTCCTCCAACTCTCCTCTCCTGATATACTTTGTACCACTGGAGGACTTTTCTCTTCTGATATACCCCGTCCTACTGGAGGACTCTGTACCTTCCTCTGACTCTCCTGATCTACTTTTTACCACTGGAGGACTTTTCTCTTCTGATATACTCTGTCCTACTGGAGGACTCTGCTCCTTCCTCTAACTCTCCTGATCTACTTTTTACCACTGGAGGACTTTTCTCTTCTGATATACTCTGTGCTGCTGGAGGACTCTGCTCCTTCTTCTATCTAACTCTCCTCTCCTGATATACTGTTCGCTGCTGGAGGACTCTGCTTGCCTTATTCCTCTAACTCCCCTTTCCTGATATACTATGTGCTGCTGGAGGACTCTTCTTATTCTTCTCTTCTCTCCTGATATACTCTGTGCTCAGTGGCGTAGCAATAGAGGTTGCAGAGGTAGTGACCGCATTGGGGCCTTTGGGCCAGAGGGGCCCCATAGGGCCCTTCCTCAACCAAAGTATTAGCTGTTTATTGTTCCTGTCGTGGTAGTCATCACGTCTATAGATACCTTGAATAGTAGTATTCATTTAACAAACTGTTCCCCATCCCCTTCTTGCACCTCTAATACTGTGGATAACCTTGGCAGGTTTTGTTGCACCGTATCAAGTGTTACCTTGGGGGACCAATGTAAAACTCGCACCGGGGCGAACAGCTCCATAGCTACGCCCCATCTGTGCTGCTGGAGGACTCGGCTTGTCTTATTCCTCTAACTCCCCTTTCCTGATATACTATGTGCTACTGGAGGACTCTTCTTATTCTTCTCTTCTCTCCTGATATACTCTGTGCTCAGTGGCGTAGCAATAGGGGTTGCAGAGGTAGTGACCGCATTGGGGCCCATCCTCAACCAAAGTATTAGCTGTTTATTGTTCCTGTCGTGGTAGTAATCACGTCTATAGATACCTTGAATA
The DNA here is from genome assembly GCF_040937935.1 of Hyperolius riggenbachi. Lineage (NCBI taxonomy): Eukaryota > Metazoa > Chordata > Amphibia > Anura > Hyperoliidae > Hyperolius > Hyperolius riggenbachi. Next base: position 73,427,090 of record NC_090652.1, on the reverse strand, counting down.
GTAGTATTCATTTAACAAACTGTTCCCCATCCCCTTCTTACACCTCTAATACTGTGGATAACCTTGGCAGGTTTTGTTGCACCGTATCAAGTGTTACCTTGGGGGACCAATGTAAAACTTGCACTGAGGCCCATAGCTCCATAGCTACGCCCCATCAGTGCTGCTGGAGGACTCGGCTCCTTCAGCTAGAACAGAGTAGCCAAGCAGCTTGGGGAGACTCAAAACCACTGCTCATTCCTCTAGCTCAGTGTTTCTCAACATTTTATTAGTATGTACCCCTTTTAAAACCCTGTACTTACCCCCTAGCATAGTAAACATCACAAGTACCCCTTGACGAATATATATTAAATCGTAGTACATAAGTGGTTTTAAACAATTTCCAAGCATTTACTATTGCTTTTAATTAGCTAAAACACTAATTTAGTGTTTAAGATTTATAATTTTCTAAAACTCTAAATTTGTTATTCTTGGTTAAGTACATCAAGCCCTAGTACCCCCTGGCACTGGCGAACCGAGGGGGCTATTCCGGGTGTCTGGAACACCCCCCTGCACTGAGCTGTGTATTCAGCCAGGGAAGGGAGCCATAATATAAACAGCCTCATTCTCCCTCCCTTCTTACTTCTGGTGCCTCCCTCCAGCTAATAGAATGTTGATTCTGGAGTCCCAGACTCTCCACAGCACAGAAGTGTCAGACATGATGCAATTAGAGGGCAGGCAAGCTGGTAAATATACACAGCATTATGCAGAGCCTGCCTGAAGGGTCTGTGGGCAAAAATCTGTCTGGTCTCTCCCCATTGTTATGACTGCATGTGTGGATAAGGTTTTAAACAAGTTGAAAAGTTTTTGACAGTCCCAGCCCTCCAGGAGGGCTTCTTTCTGACTTGTGTGGGAGACTGGCAGGGACAGTAGTCCGATTACAGGCAATGTGGGACTGCAATACAGATAAGTTCTCTGCTCCATCTCAGGCTATTCACAATTTCTCCACTCCTCTCTCTGGGCTAGTGCAATGCCAAAATGATGACAATAGCAATCGCTAGCAATTTGTGAGTGTGATTTTGTGAAGCGATTTTTCAGAGCGATTTTTGAATGAATCGCTCAAAAACATGCTACATGCAGTATACGTGCGATTTTGAAAAAAGTCACAACGCTGCTGTGAGAACACTGTCATAGGGTAACATTAGCCAAGTGCTTTTCAAATCACTGTTGATTTGAAAAATGCTCAGAAGCACTCTTGGTGTGCACCAGCCCTCATTCATTCACCTTTGTTTCCCTCTTCCCCTAGAGCTGGCTGTGTGTTCTTGTCATACAGGAAAGCTAAATAAAAGTGCAATCCTGGTGAGGCAAAATATTATTATTTAGTATTTAAATAGCGCCGCCATCTTCCGCAGATGCATATATCCCTACATCATATGGGTATCACTTGCACTATGTGACACTATGGGTATCATTCATAAAGCATTTCCGCATGCGGAAATGCTTAACACCGGTGACTTTCCAGACCACTCAGCATAAGCCCCATTCATAAAGGCTCTTTCCGCATGAAAATGTGACAGAGCGATACATTTCCGCCTTGTGCGGAGTTTTTCTAGATTAATCTAGAAAAAGTAACAAACACATCCATTCATAAAGATTAGAGCAAGCGGTATCCGGAAGGAAAATACCGCTTGCTCGACAGTAGCGATAGGCGGGCGGAATACATATAAATGAATGGGAGGGACCTCCCAAGCAGCATCAGACAGAGCAGCGCAGGGAGGGAATCGGGCAGCTTTTAAGTTTCCGCATGCCTACCGCCACGCTGCCGCCAGCTTCCTCCAGAAAACCTCCGCACTTCTTCCGCAACAGGCAGACTTCTTTATGAATGGCCACCCAGAAGTCTTAATTACCGGTTGCGGAGAAGAACGGTGTTTTCCCGCACTACCGACAGCCTGTTTATGAATGATACCCATTGTAGCATATTCCACTGAATTGTCCAAACTAAGTCTATCTCCCGTTCCTCTCTCGGGGAGTTGTTCCAGCGCTGTACCCCGTTTAAATTTGCTGCTACCAGAAGCCCTCAGAAACACTTGTGTCCTTGAGTACTTCCAAAGATAGGCAGCTCCGTAATACGCCAGCGCACTTTTGTGCATGGGCAGTATGGAGCCACCTGTATTCGGAAGCACTCTGGGACATAAGTGCTTCTGGACCTTTCAGGAATCTCCCCCTTAAAAATCCTGCGTTTGCCCCTGCCTGGAGCCATCAGAAGCAGGGGAGGACTGGCCAGGGGGGAAGGGGGGAGATTTCCCCCCAGGCTGCCTCTCCTTTAATGATTTAGGGCTGGCCGATCCACCAACTGCTTCGATAATTATCCAATCGGATGAAAATCTGTGCCGCCACAAGCATGCCCAATCAAGAATTTGACTTATTTTGGGTGGAAAGTAGTTGAATTTATTAATCTGAGATGGTGGGAAATCTCGGGCCGATGTATTCATAAGTGCGATAATAACAAACTATGTACGCAATGGAAACCCCGGCGTTTTCCCTCAAAATCTATTATGTACTCCACGGTGCCTGTGCATTTATACTTTACCTGTCATGCTGTCCCTCTAGTATCCTTGCTGTATATCTGCATTGGCATGACCATGTGACTACCAGTATATAACACGTGGGGCGCATGTGACGTCATTTGGGCTGGGGCTGCCATGAAACTGGGCCTCTAGTTTGTGTTTTCCCTCCAGGCCAAAAGGTCCCAGTCCTCCCCTGATCAGAAGTACTCCCTGGGGTACGTGTACCACACATTGAGAACCTAGACTCTAGCTAACTCTGGCTCCTGAGAATGTTTTGCTCGCCCTCTGGTGAACCAAAATGGAACTGCAGCTATGTTGTGTCTTGTAGATTTACGTCTAATCCATTTCACACATCTAATGTAGTGACCAGGGAATGTTATATTACTACATATAAACTGAGAGATAATCATATGGAGACGTATGTCCCAATCGATCACAAATCAGACTTGTAAATTCAAAATATACAAATTTTATCGATCACTTCAATCTAAAAAAAAAGCAGGTACACATTTAAAAAATAATTAACCCCACCTGATGTTTCTTCATAAAAGAAGCCTCTATCCAGCTCAAATCATTGGCTGCATCCACTAGGAGCGGCATAAAGATCAGACGTGATTGACCCAACGGTTAGCAGTTGAATAATCATTCAAGCGTCGTCATTGAAGAGGTTATAGTCAAGCAGTTAGTTGTGGAATAGCATGCACTTAAAAATCCACTCCAGCCAAAGAAAGTAAGCAGTTAAATTCTGACAAACGACAGGTTTTGGACTAGTCCATCTCCTCATGGGGGAATTCTCAGGGTTTTCTTTGTTTTCAAAAGCATTTCCTGAATAGCAGCTGTGAAGTCCAATTGCCAAAATATTGTGAAAGTGAGTAGGGAGGCTGGCTGGTATCTTACTATTTTGACAGTTAAACTGACATACAGGGAATGCTTTCGAGAACCCTGAGACTCTTCCATGAGGAGACTGACTAGTCCAAGTTGGTGGAGTGGTGCTTTAATCACAAAGCCATATTGCCAAGCAAGATAAGTAAGTTCCAGAGATTAGATATAGCAAGTGTGCAGATCTCCAAGGTTCCACCTTCCCCCTCCCCCCCCTTCCCGTTACACAGGGCGGGGATAAGCGGCGGAGGCCCCTCCCAAGGCTGTTGAGCCCATCAGGTCACCAACGCAAGGAGTGGTGGGGAAGGAGGTGATCAAGGGGAGAAAGCTACAGCTACAGATCCAGACATCAGAGTCAGGTGTACAGAAGCTGCACAGTAGCAATTCCCTTGCTGTGACTCTCGGTAGGGGTCAGGTGTATTATAGCTGCACAGTAGCACTTCCCTTGCTGTGACTCTCGGTAGGGGTCAGGTGTATTATAGCTGCACAGTAACACTTCCCTTGCTGTGACTCTCGGTAGGGGTCAGGTGTATTATAGCTGCACAGTAGCACTTCCCTTGCTGTGACTCTCGGTAGGGGTCAGGTGTATTATAGCTGCACAGTAACACTTCCCTTGTTGTGACTCTCGGTAGGGGTCAGGTGTATTATAGCTGCACAGTAGCACTTCCCTTGCTGTGACTCTCGGTAGGGGTCAGGTGTATTATAGCTGCACAGTAGCACTTCCCTTGCTGTGACTCTTGGTAGGGGTCAGATGTATTATAGCTGCACAGTAGCACTTCCCTTGCTGTGGCTCTCGGTAGGGGTCAGGTGTATTATAGCTGCACAGTAACACTTCCCTTGCTGTGACTCTCGGTAGGGGTCAGGTGTATTATAGCTGCACAGTAGCACTTCCCTTGCTATGACTCTCGGTAGGGGTCAGGTGTATTATAGCTGCACAGTAGTAATTCCCTTGCTGTGACTCTCGGTAGGGGTCAGGTGTATTATAGCTGCACAGTAGCACTTCCCTTGCTGTGACTCTCGGTAGGGGTCAGGTGTATTATAGCTGCACAGTAGTAATTCCCTTGCTGTGACTCTCGGTAGGGGTCAGGTGTATTATAGCTGCACAGTAGCAATTCCCTTGCTGTGACTCTCCGTAGGGGTCAGGTGTATTATAGCTGCACAGTAACACTTCCCTTGCTGTGACTCTCGGTAGGGGTCAGGTGTATTATAGCTGCACAGTAGCACTTCCCTTGCTGTGACTCTTGGTAGGGGTCAGTGTACAGAAGCTGCACAGTAGCAATTCCCTTGCTGTGACTCTCGGTAGGGGTCAGGTGTATTATAGCAGCACAGTAACACTTCCCTTGCTGTGACTCTCGGTAGGGGTCAGGTGTATTATAGCTGCACAGTAGCACTTCCCTGCTGTGACTCTTGGTAGGGGTCAGGTGTATTATAGCTGCACAGTAGCATTTCCCTTGCTGTGACTCTCGGTAGGGGTCAGGTGTATTATAGCTGCACAGTAGCACTTCCCTTGCTGTGACTCTCGGTAGGGGTCAGGTGTATTATAGCTGCACAGTAGCACTTCCCTGCTGTGACTCTTGGTAGGGGTCAGGTGTATTATAGCTGCACAGTAGCACTTCCCTTGCTGTGACTCTCGGTAGGGGTCAGGTGTATTATAGCTGCACAGTAGCACTTCCCTTGCTGTGACTCTCGGTAGGGGTCAGGTGTATTATAGCTGCACAGTAGTAATTCCCTTGCTGTGACTCTCGGTAGGGGTCAGGTGTATTATAGCTGCACAGTAACACTTCCCTTGCTGTGACTCTTGGTAGGGGTCAGGTGTATTATAGCTGCACAGTAGCACTTCCCTTGCTGTGACTCTCGGTAGGGGTCAGTTGTATTATAGCTGCACAGTAGCACTTCCCTTGCTGTGACTCTCTCGGTAGGGATCAGGTGTATTATAGCTGCACAGTAGTAATTCCCTTGCTGTGACTCTCGGTAGGGGTCAGGTGTATTATAGCTGCACAGTAACACTTCCCTTGCTGTGACTCTTGGTAGGGGTCAGGTGTATTATAGCTGCACAGTAGCACTTTCCTGCTGTGACTCTTGGTATAGGTCAGGTGTATTATAGCTGCACAGTAGCACTTCCCTTGCTGTGACTCTCGGTAGGGATCAGGTGTATTATAGCTGCACAGTAGCACTTCCCTTGCTGTGACTCTCGGTAGGGGTCAGATGTATTATAGCTGCACAGTAGCACTTCCCTTGCTGTGACTCTCGGTAGGGGTCAGGTGTACAGAAGCTGCACAGTAGCACTTCCCTTGCTGTGACTCTCGGTAGGGGTCAGGTGTATTATAGCTGCACAGTAACACTTCCCTTGCTGTGACTCTCGGTAGGGGTCAGGTGTATTATAGCTGCACAGTAACACTTCCCTTGCTGTGACTCTTGGTAGGGGTCAGGTGTATTATAGCTGCACAGAAGCACTTCCCTTGCTGTGACTCTCAGAAGGGGTCAGGTGTATTATAGCTGCACAGTAGCACTTCCCTTGCTGTGACTCTCGGTAGGGGTCAGGTGTATTATAGCTGCACAGTAGCACTTCCCTTGCTGTGACTCTTGGTAGGGGTCAGGTGTATTATAGCTGCACAGTAGCACTTCCCTTGCTGTGACTCTCGGTAGGGGTCAGGTGTATTATAGCTGCACAGTAGCACTTCCCTTGCTGTGACTCTCCGTAGGGGTCAGGTGTATTATAGCTGCACAGTAACACTTCCCTTGCTGTGACTCTCGGTAGGGGTCAGGTGTACAGAAGCTGCACAGTAGCACTTTCCTGCTGTGACTCTTGGTATAGGTCAGGTGTATTATAGCTGCACAATAGCACTTCCCTTGCTGTGACTCTCGGTAGGGGTCAGGTGTATTATAGCTGCACAGTAGCACTTCCCTTGCTGTGACTCTCGGTAGGGGTCAGGTGTATTATAGCTGCACAGTAGCACTTCCCTTGCTGTGACTCTCGGTAGGGGTCAGGTGTATTATAGCTGCACAGTAGCACTTCCCTTGCTGTGACTCTTGGTATAGGTCAGGTGTATTATAGCTGCACAATAGCACTTCCCTTGCTGTGACTCTCGGTAGGGGTCAGGTGTATTATAGCTGCACAGTAGCACTTCCCTTGCTGTGACTCTCGGTAGGGGTCAGGTGTATTATAGCTGCACAGTAGCACTTCCCTTGCTGTGACTCTCGGTAGGGGTCAGGTGTATTATAGCTGCACAGTAGCACTTCCCTTGCTGTGACTCTCGGTAGGGGTCAGGTGTATTATAGCTGCACAGTAACACTTCCCTTGCTGTGACTCTCGGTAGGGGTCAGGTGTATTATAGCTGCAAAGTAGCACTTCCCTTGCTGTGACTCTCCGTAGGGGTCAGGTGTATTATAGCTGCACAGTAGCACTTCCCTTGCTGGGACTCTCGGTAGGGGTCAGGTGTACAGAAGCTGCACAGTAGCACTTCCCTGCTGTGACTCTTGGTATAGGTCAGGTGTATTATAGCTGCACAGTAGCAATTCCCTTGCTGTGACTCTCGGGAGGGGTCAGGTGTATTATAGCTGCACAGTAGCACTTCCCTTGCTGTGACTCTCGGTAGGGGTCAGGTGTATTATAGCTGCACAGTAGCACTTCCCTTGCTGTGACTCTTGGTAGGGGTCAGGTGTATTATAGCTGCACAGTAGCACTTCCCTTGCTGTGACTCTTGGTAGGGGTCAGGTGTATTATAGCTGCACAGTAACACTTCCCTTGCTGTGACTCTCGGTAGGGATCAGGTGTATTATAGCTGCACAGTAGCACTTCCCTTGCTGAGACTCTTGGTATGGGTCAGGCGTATTATAGCTGCATAGTAGCACTTCCCTGCTGTGACTCTCGGTAGGGGTCAGGTGTATTATAGCTGGACAGTAGCACTTCCCTTGCTGTGACTCTCGGTAGGGGTCAGGTGTGTGGAAGCTGCACAGTAGCACTTCCCTTGCTGTGACTCTTGGTAGGGGTCAGTGTATGGAAGCTGCACAGTAGCACTTCCCTTGCTTAGACTCTTGGTAGGGGTCAGGTGTATTATAGCTGCACAGTAGCACTTCCCTTGCTGTGACTCTCGGTAGGGGTCAGGTGTATTATAGCTGCACAGTAGCACTTCCCTTGCTGTGACTCTTGGTAGGGGTCAGGTGTGTGGAAGCTGCTCAGTAGCACTTCCTTAGCTTAAACTCTTGGTAGGGGTCAGGTGTGTGGAAGCTGCACAGTAGCACTTCCCTTGCTGTGACTCTCGGTAGGGGTCAGGTGTATTATAGCTGCACAGTAGCACTTCCCTTGCTGTGGCTCTCAGTAGGGGTCAGGTGTATTATAGCTGCACAGTAGCACTTCCCTTGCTGTGACTCTCGGTAGGGGTCAGGTGTATTATAGCTGCACAGTAGCACTTCCCTTGCTGTGACTCTGGGTAGGGGTCAGGTGTATTATAGCTGCACAGTAGCACTTCCCTTGCTGTGACTCTCGGTAGGGGTCAGGTGTATTATAGCTGCACAGTAGCACTTCTCTTGCTGTGACTCTCAGTAGGGGTCAGGTGTATTATAGCTGCACAGTAGCACTTCCCTTGCTGTGACTCTCGGTAGAGGTCAGGTGTATTATAGCTGCACGGTAGCACTTCCCTTGCTGTGACTCTCGGTAGGGGTCAGGTGTATTATAGCTGCACAGTAGCACTTCCCTTGCTGTGACTCTTGGTAGGGGTCAGTGTATGGAAGCTGCACAGTAGCACTTCCCTTGCTGTGACTCTCGGTAGGGGTCAGGTGTGTGGAAGCTGCACAGTAGCACTTCCCTTGCTGTGACTCTCGGTAGGGGTCAGGTGTGTGGAAGCTGCACAGTAGCAATTCCCTTGCTGTGACTCTCGGTAGGGGTCAGGTGTATTATAGCTGCACAGTAGCACTTCCCTTGCTGTGACTCTTGGTAGGGGTCAGTGTATGGAAGCTGTACAGTAGCACTACCCTTGCTGTGACTCTCGGTAGGAGTCAGGTGTGTGGAAGCTGCACAGTAGCACTTCCCTTGCTGTGACTCTCGGTAGGGGTCAGGTGTGTCGAAGCTGCACAGTAGCACTTCCCTTGCTGTGACTCTCGGTAGGGGTCAGGTGTATTATAGCTGCACAGTAGCACTTCCCTTGCTGTGACTCTCGGTAGGGGTCAGGTGTATTATAGCTGCAGAGTAGCACTTCCCTTGCTGAGACTCTTGGTAGGGGTCAGGTGTACAGAAGCTGCACAGTAGCACTTCCCTTGCTGTGACTCTCGGTAGGGGTCAGGTGTGTCGAAGCTGCACAGTAGCACTTCCCTTGCTGTGACTCTCGGTAGGGGTCAGGTGTGTGGAAGCTGATCAGTAGCAATTCCCTTAGTGTGACTCTCGGTAGGGGTCAGGTGTATTATAGCTGGACAGTAGCACTTCCCTTGCTGTGACTCTCGGTAGGGGTCAGGTGTATTATAGCTGCACAGTAGCACTTCCCTTGCTGTGACTCTCGGTAGGGGTCAGGTGTATTAAAGCTGCACAGTAGCACTTCCCTTGCTGTGACTCTCGGTAGGGGTCAGGTGTATTATAGCTGCACAGTAGCACTTCCCTTACTGTGACTCTCGGTAGGGGTCAGGTGTATTATAGCTGCACAGTAGCACTTCCCTGCTGTGACTCTTGGTAGGGGTCAGGTGTATTATAGCTGCACAGTAGCACTTCCCTGCTGTGACTCTTGGTAGGGGTCAGGTGTATTATAGCTGCACAGTAGCGCTTTCCTTGCTGGGACTCTCGGTATCGGTCAGGTGTATTATAGCTGCACAGTAGCACTTCCCTTGCTGTGACTCTTGGTAGGGGTCAGGTGTATTATAGCTGCACATTAGCACTTCCCTTGCTGTGACTCTTGGTAGGGGTCAGGTGTGTGGAAGCTGCACAGTAGCACTTCCCTTGCTGTGACTCTCGGTATGGGTCAGATGTGTGGAAGCTGCACAGTAGCACTTCCCTTGCTGTGACTCTCGGTAGGGGTCAGGTGTATTATAGCTGCACAGTAGCACTTCCCTTGCTGTGACTCTTGGTAGGGGTCAGTGTATGGAAGCTGCACAGTAGCACTTCCCTTGCTGTGACTCTCGGTAGGGGTCAGGTGTGTCGAAGCTGCACAGTAGCACTTCCCTTGCTGTGACTCTCGGTAGGGGTCAGGTGTGTTGAAGCTGCACAGTAGCACTTCCCTTGCTGTGACTCTCGGTAGGGGTCAGGTGTATTATAGCTGCACAGTAGCACTTCCCTTGCTGTGACTCTCGGTAGGGGTCAGGTGTATTATAGCTGCACGGTAGCACTTCCCTTGCTGAGACTCTCGGTAGGGGTCAGGTGTACAGAAGCTGCACAGTAGCACTTCCCTTGCTGTGACTTTCGGTAGGGGTCAGGTGTATTATAGCTTCACAGTAGCACTTCCCTTGCTGTGACTCTCGGTAAGGGTCAGGTGTATTATAGCTGCACAGTAGCACTTCCCTTGCTGTGACTCTTGGTAGGGGTCAGGTGTATTATAGCTGCACAGTAGCACTTCCCTTGCAGTGACTCTCGGTAGGGGTCAGGTGTATTATAGCTGGACAGTAGCACTTCCCTTGCTGTGACTCTCGGTATAGGTCAGGTGTATTATAGCTGGACAGTAGCACTTCCCTTGCTGTGACTCTCGGTAGGGGTCAGGTGTATTATAGCTGCACAGTAGCACTTCCCTGCTGTGACTCTTGGTAGGGGTCAGGTGTATTATAGCTGCACAGAAGCACTTCCCTGCTGTGACTCTTGGTAGGGGTCAGGTGTATTATAGCTGCACAGTAGCACTTCCTTGCTGTGACTCTTGGTAGGGGTCAGGTGTATTATAGCTGCACAGTAGCACTTCCCTGCTGTGACTCTTGGTATAGGTCAGGTGTATTATAGCTGCACAGTAGCACTTCCCTTGCTGTGACTTTTGGTATAGGTCAGGTGTATTATAGCTGCACCAGGGCCGGATTACCGACCAGGCAACAAAAGCAGTCGCTTTGGGCCCCATTCAGAGTCAAAGGGGCCCCATCAGCACATAAACCAGCCCTCATTTTAAAGCCCTCGCCATCCTGTCAGCGGTGGCTGGATGGTATAATGGTTAAAGGGACTCTGAGCAGTGCAGTAACGATGGAAAGATGAATATCATTTTAAAGCTCTCTTTCTCCTCTTTCCAATGATATATAAACCGCCGCCCTATGCCTTTTAGTTTTCGCTATTTTCACGATCGAAATCGCGGCCACGGCAATTTTGATCATGAAAATAGCGAAAACTAAAAGGCGTAGGGTGGCAGTTTATCTATCATTGGAAAGAGGAGAAAGAGAGCTTTAAAATGATATTCATCTTTCCATAGTTACATTGTATTACACAGGACGACTTTTCTCCAAAGTCGGCAGCTCGATTCAGCACAATGCAATGAAATATAAGGAACCCAGGGGGATATAATTACAAACATCATGCCACTAGGTGTGAGGATGTAATTAATTAGTTGTGAGTATGCTTAAAGGCATACCCACAGGCACTGCTCGGAGTCCCTTTAAGGGCTCTGCCTCTGACACAGGAGACCAGGTTTTGAATCTCGGCTGTGCCTGTTCAGTAAGCCAGCACCTATTCAGTGAGGAGATCTTGGGCAAGTCTCTCTAACACTGCTACTGCCTACGGGGCGCATCCTAGTGGCTGCAGCTCTGGCGCTTTGAGTCCGCCAGGAGAAAAGCGAGATATAAATGTTATTTGTCTTGTCTTGTCAAATAATGCCGTGCGCTGCTGATTGTCTTCAGAGCCAGGCTCTTCTCCTAGGTCCCCCTCCTGCTACTGTGCGCTCTGCCGCTGCCCACTCCACCCTCCCTTCCCACAGAGAACCACAGCTGCAGCAAGAATGATAGCAGCAGATGGTAAACACTCACTCACCTATCCATGATCCAAGCGATAGAGATCCCACCATCTGAAACCCATCTGTCTCTTCTACAGTGCAGCCGCTCGCTCTGAACTTCCTGATTCTCAGATCACACAGGAAGTAGGAAGTAGTAATAGTAGTAGTAACAGAGAGGCAGCACTCTAGAGGAGACAGATGGGCTCCGGATGACGGGACCTCTATTGCTTGGATCGCAATAGGTGAATGTGAGTCATCTGGTGCTGTCATTCTCCCCCGCTGCGGCTGCCTTCTCTGCTGGACTATCGTATTCACTGGGATGGAGGCTGCATGGTGGCTGTCTAACTTGGGAGGAAATCGGTTGTTCGGTGGTGGGGGTGGTTATGTAATTCTGTCTGGGGAACGGCTTCCAGTTTGGCAGTGTCCAGAGCTTTCTGCTATTGCCAGGCTGGAGATGCAGGGGGAAAGTGGTGCTGCTGTGATATCTGGTGCCCTCTTCACAGGGGTGCCCCAGCCCCTGAGTGCAAATGTCCCAGCCATTCATCTCTCATTCTGCATTGTGCACCCACAGAGGAAAGCGGGCTGTTGCCCATAGCAACCAGTAGCTCGGCTGCCCCAGTGTGTGCGGCATGTTGCTGTGCAGCTGCATCTTCTGGTTCTATTACGACATGATGAGGGGGCCCAAATCAGTTACTTTGCTTGGGGCCCCATTTAGCCTTAATCCGGCTCTGAGCTGCACAGTAGCACTTCCCTTACTGTGACACTCGGTAGGGGTCAGGTGTATTATAGCTGGACAGTAGCACTTCCCTTGCTGTGACTCTCGGTAGGGGTCAGGTGTATTATAGCTGCACAGTAGCACTTCCCTTGCTGTGACTCTTGGTAGGGGTCAGTGTATGGAAGCTGCACAGTAGCACTTCTCTTGCTGTGACTCTCGGTAGGGGTCAGGTGTGTCGAAGCTGCACAGTAGCACTTCCCTTGCTGTGACTCTCGGTAGGGGTCAGGTGTGTTGAAGCTGCACAGTAGCACTTCCCTTGCTGTGACTCTCGGTAGGGGTCAGGTGTATTATAGCTGCACAGTAGCACTTCCCTTGCTGTGACTCTCGGTAGGGGTCAGGTGTATTATAGCTGCACGGTAGCACTTCCCTTGCTGAGACTCTCGGTAGGGGTCAGGTGTACAGAAGCTGCACAGTAGCACTTCCCTTGCTGTGACTTTCGGTAGGGGTCAGGTGTATTATAGCTTCACAGTAGCACTTCCCTTGCTGTGACTCTCGGTAAGGGTCAGGTGTATTATAGCTGCACAGTAGCACTTCCCTTGCTGTGACTCTTGGTAGGGGTCAGGTGTATTATAGCTGCACAGTAGCACTTCCCTTGCAGTGACTCTCGGTAGGGGTCAGGTGTATTATAGCTGGACAGTAGCACTTCCCTTGCTGTGACTCTCGGTATAGGTCAGGTGTATTATAGCTGGACAGTAGCACTTCCCTTGCTGTGACTCTCGGTAGGGGTCAGGTGTATTATAGCTGCACAGTAGCACTTCCCTGCTGTGACTCTTGGTAGGGGTCAGGTGTATTATAGCTGCACAGAAGCACTTCCCTGCTGTGACTCTTGGTAGGGGTCAGGTGTATTATAGCTGCACAGTAGCACTTCCTTGCTGTGACTCTTGGTAGGGGTCAGGTGTATTATAGCTGCACAGTAGCACTTCCCTGCTGTGACTCTTGGTATAGGTCAGGTGTATTATAGCTGCACAGTAGCACTTCCCTTGCTGTGACTTTTGGTATAGGTCAGGTGTATTATAGCTGCACCAGGGCCGGATTACCGACCAGGCAACAAAAGCAGTCGCTTTGGGCCCCATTCAGAGTCAAAGGGGCCCCATCAGCACATAAACCAGCCCTCATTTTAAAGCCCTCGCCATCCTGTCAGCGGTGGCTGGATGGTATAATGGTTAAAGGGACTCTGAGCAGTGCAGTAACGATGGAAAGATGAATATCATTTTAAAGCTCTCTTTCTCCTCTTTCCAATGATATATAAACCGCCGCCCTATGCCTTTTAGTTTTCGCTATTTTCACGATCGAAATCGCGGCCACGGCAATTTTGATCATGAAAATAGCGAAAACTAAAAGGCGTAGGGTGGCAGTTTATCTATCATTGGAAAGAGGAGAAAGAGAGCTTTAAAATGATATTCATCTTTCCATAGTTACATTGTATTACACAGGACGACTTTTCTCCAAAGTCGGCAGCTCGATTCAGCACAATGCAATGAAATATAAGGAACCCAGGGGGATATAATTACAAACATCATGCCACTAGGTGTGAGGATGTAATTAATTAGTTGTGAGTATGCTTAAAGGCATACCCACAGGCACTGCTCGGAGTCCCTTTAAGGGCTCTGCCTCTGACACAGGAGACCAGGTTTTGAATCTCGGCTGTGCCTGTTCAGTAAGCCAGCACCTATTCAGTGAGGAGATCTTGGGCAAGTCTCTCTAACACTGCTACTGCCTACGGGGCGCATCCTAGTGGCTGCAGCTCTGGCGCTTTGAGTCCGCCAGGAGAAAAGCGAGATATAAATGTTATTTGTCTTGTCTTGTCAAATAATGCCGTGCGCTGCTGATTGTCTTCAGAGCCAGGCTCTTCTCCTAGGTCCCCCTCCTGCTACTGTGCGCTCTGCCGCTGCCCACTCCACCCTCCCTTCCCACAGAGAACCACAGCTGCAGCAAGAATGATAGCAGCAGATGGTAAACACTCACTCACCTATCCATGATCCAAGCGATAGAGATCCCACCATCTGAAACCCATCTGTCTCTTCTACAGTGCAGCCGCTCGCTCTGAACTTCCTGATTCTCAGATCACACAGGAAGTAGGAAGTAGTAATAGTAGTAGTAACAGAGAGGCAGCACTCTAGAGGAGACAGATGGGCTCCGGATGACGGGACCTCTATTGCTTGGATCGCAATAGGTGAATGTGAGTCATCTGGTGCTGTCATTCTCCCCCGCTGCGGCTGCCTTCTCTGCTGGACTATCGTATTCACTGGGATGGAGGCTGCATGGTGGCTGTCTAACTTGGGAGGAAATCGGTTGTTCGGTGGTGGGGGTGGTTATGTAATTCTGTCTGGGGAACGGCTTCCAGTTTGGCAGTGTCCAGAGCTTTCTGCTATTGCCAGGCTGGAGATGCAGGGGGAAAGTGGTGCTGCTGTGATATCTGGTGCCCTCTTCACAGGGGTGCCCCAGCCCCTGAGTGCAAATGTCCCAGCCATTCATCTCTCATTCTGCATTGTGCACCCACAGAGGAAAGCGGGCTGTTGCCCATAGCAACCAGTAGCTCGGCTGCCCCAGTGTGTGCGGCATGTTGCTGTGCAGCTGCATCTTCTGGTTCTATTACGACATGATGAGGGGGCCCAAATCAGTTACTTTGCTTGGGGCCCCATTTAGCCTTAATCCGGCTCTGAGCTGCACAGTAGCACTTCCCTTACTGTGACACTCGGTAGGGGTCAGGTGTATTATAGCTGGACAGTAGCACTTCCCTTGCTGTGACTCTCGGTAGGGGTCAGGTGTATTATAGCTGCACAGTAGCACTTCCCTTGCTGTGACTCTCGGTAGGGGTCAGGTGTATTATAGCTGCACAGTAGCACTTCCCTTGCTGTGACTCTCAGTAGGGGTCACGTAGTTGGACTGGAAGTAGACAGGGATGTTTGCGCTCTTGTCTGTATTTGTCTTTGCAGGAAGCATTGTATGATCTGTGATGATGTTGGAGGAATTCAGCTGCTGCCTGTTACCTGCTGGGGGAGGGAGACTCGTGCCTCATCCACCCTCACTGAGCTCATTATCTCCATCCCACAATGTCATCATTCATAGCCCTGAATGCAGAAACAGCACTCCTAACCAGAAACACTGTGACACACTGACAAATGCTGCATCAAAGAGAGAACTACTGTAATTCACTGACACTGAGAGGAGCACTGTGACTCACTGACACTGAGAGGAGCACTGTGACTCACTGACACTGAGAGGAGCACTGTGACACACTGACACTGAGAGGAGCATTGTGACTCACTGACACTGAGAGGAGCACTGTGACTCACTGACACTGAGAGGAGCACTGTGACACACTGACACTGAGAGGAGCATTGTGACTCACTGACACTGAGAGGAGCACTGTGACTCACTGACACTGAGAGGAGCACTGTGACTCACTGACACTGAGAGGAGCACTGTGACTCACTGACACTGAGAGGAGCACTGTGACTCACTGACACTGAGAGGAGCACTGTGACACACTGACACTGAGAGGAGCATTGTGACTCACTGACACTGAGAGGAGCACTGTGACTCACTGACACTGAGAGGAGCACTGTGACACACTGACACTGAGAGGAGCATTGTGACTCACTGACACTGAGAGGAGCACTGTGACTCACTGACACTGAGAGAAGAATTTTAAGAATCAGCTGAAGAGGTCACTGCTAAGTCACCTTAGTGCCTGCTGGAAACTGCTACAAGTGCGGATCAGTGAATAATGGCGCACAGTGCCTATGCATAAAAATGTCGCCGCATTAAAAAGATACGCTTATCGCTATTTATCGTTAGTACTGCATAATAATGGCGCACAGGGAAAAAAGAAGAAAAACGGCACACACTAACGTTATCTATCAATAATGGCACACACTAACATTATTTATCAATAGTGCCGTTCATTTGCCAAACAGCAGACGTTATTGCCCACAGTAACGTTATTTATCAATAGCGCCCTACATAAGCCAAACTGCAGATTTTTTTTAACTGCAAAACGGTGAATGGATTTAATGTAACACTGTCAAGGTTAGGGTTAGGCACCACTGGGGGTGGAGTCTTAGGCACCACCAGGGGGGTGGTTAGGGTTAGGCCCCACCAGGGGGGTGGTTAGGGTTAGGCCCCACCAGGGGGGTGGTTAGGGTTAGGCACCACCAGGGGGGTGGTTAGGGTTAGGCACCACCAGGGGGGTGGTTAGGGTTAGGCACCACCAGGGGGGTCTTAGGGTTAGGCACCACCAGGGGGGTGTGGTTAGGGTTAGGCACCACCAGGGGGGTGGTTAGAGTTAGGCACCACCAGGGGGGTGTGGTTAGGGTTAGGCACCACCAGAGGGGTCTTAGGGTTAGGCACCACCAGGGGGGTGGTTAGGGTTAGGCACCACCAGGGGGGGTTTAGGGGTTAGGAATAGGTACAGAGAGGGTTCTGTGTGTTAACGCTAAATAACAATAAGGCTTTAACGTTAAATAGCGATAAGCGGCAAACGGATTAGTGGCAACACCGTGCGCCATTATTCGCAGGCGGCATTTTTAGATGGATCTGTATATTCAGTGTGTCTCTGGGCCATTTTTAGCTTCTAGAAACCCTCTAAAGCTCATGCATATCTGGTATTTATGGCTTTATGGCATCAGTATGAGTTCTGGTCTTTTTAAGTTAAGACTGTGCTTTCTGGATCTTCAGCTGATGCAAAATTCTAGACTTCTGAATTGGTCAGACTAAAGTAAAGGAGGAACTCTGTCAGTACGAGAGCTGAATTTCTATAGAGGCCACAGAGCCCTGTACCTTAGGCACCTGCAAATTAAAAGGGAGGCTGTAATAGGGGAGTAATACATGATAGAGAGGGCCTGCTGACCAAGGAAGTTGTACAAAACAGCAAGGGACCTCACCCCATCATCAGACCATCCTCCTTCTATCCTCTCTGTGTTCTCACTTTATCATTACTTCATTCATATCCTGCCCACACCCATGCACCTTCTTCTCACCACCATTGCCCTATCCTTACCATCTCCTCTTGTTGTTCTTGCTTCATCCCCACCCCGTTCTTATCCTGTCCTTGTCCCATACTTACAGAGGCGCTGTACTGGGCTACACAACTTCTGAGTTACTCCTATCTGTATTATTGCCTGAGGAAGCGGGCTAGAGACCCGCGAAACGCGTTGCATTTGTTCTGGAGTACGAATTAAATCTTGTTTAAACCATACATAGTGGTTGTGTTTGGTTTTGGGGAGGTAAGTCCACCCTTGCCCCCCAACTTTTATCTGTTTTTACCTATGATCAATTTTTACTCTGCTGGCGCCTCTGTTTCCATTGCAATTATTGTTATCCACCTTCTTTCCTTCTACAGAGAGCGACTTTTTAGCCTGAGTGGGGAAAGGCCTAATATCCCCATAAGTGCTTTAAGTGGTTGCCTGAACCCGGCAACCCATACTTGTCAGTATGTTTCTTATTACTGCTACCTTGGCATTTCTTTATAATCAATAATACACTATTGGGGCTCTCGATTGTGTTTTTCCTTTCTTTTACATATCGTCCCATACTTACACCTTCCTCACACCATCATTGTCCCACCATCCCATCCTCATCCTGTCCTCGTCCCATACTTACACCTTCCTCACACCATCATTGTCCTGCTGTCCCATCCTCATCTTGTCCTCGTCCCATACTTACACCTTCCTCACACCATCATTGTCCCACCATCCCATCCTCATCCTGTCCTCTCCCCATACTCCATACTTAAACCTTCCTCACACCATCATTGTCCCGCTGTCCCATCCTCATCTTGTCCTCGTCCCATACTTACACCTTCCTCACACCATCATTGTCCCACCATCCCATCCTCATCCTGTCCTCTCCCCATACTCCATACTTAAACCTTCCTCACACCATCATTGTCCCGCTGCCCCATCCTCATCTTGTCCTAGTCCCATACTTACACCTTCCTCACACCATCATTGTCCCACCATCCCATCCTCACCCTGTCCTCGTCCCATACTTACACCTTCCTCACACCATCATTGTCCCGCTGTCCCATCCTCATCTTGTCCTCGTCCCATACTTACACCTTCCTCACACCATCATTGTCCCACCATCCCATCCTCATCCTGTCCTCTCCCCATACTCCATACTTACACCTTCCTCACACCATCATTGTCCCGCTGTCCCATCCTCATCTTCTCCTAGTCCCATACTTACACCTTCCTCACACCATCATTGTCCCACCATCCCATCCTCACCCTGTCCTCGTCCCATACTTACACCTTCCTCACACCATCATTGTCCTGCTGTCCCATCCTTATCCTGTCCTCGTCCCATACTTACACCTTCTTCACACCATCATTGTCCCGCTGTCCCATCCTCATTCTGTCCTCGTCCCATACTTACACCTTCCTCACACCATCATTGTCCCACCATCCCATCCTCATCCTATACTTACACCTTCCTCACACTGTCATTGTCCCGCTGTCCCATCCTTATCCTGTGCTCGCCCCATACTTACACCTTCCTCACACCATCATTGTCCCTCACAGGCATGCTCAAATGTACCAAAATTCGGTTCGGGTACATTCGAATTCGTGTCCGCATGACATTCGAATTCGAATTCGCCTTCGACCACGAAATTCGGTTCGAGTTCATATTCGGTTAGAGGTTACGCCTAAAAATTCGTTAAAAATTCGTATTCGTGAATTCGGGGTTTTTTTGAGTGTTTTTTTAAAGTGAATTCACATTGAAATAGGTGTACTTAAAAAAACAAAACTGAAAACGTGACGTGTGGCACTGGCAGCAGGCAATGCATAGTGTGGACCCTGGCGGTGGGTCCACTGACAGCAGCAGGATAAATACAACAGCAGCAGTAGGAGGAGGAGTGACGTGTGGCACTGACAGCAGGCAATGCATAGTGTGGACCCTGGCGGTGGGACCTCTGACAGCAGTAGGATAAATACAACAGCAGCAGCAGGAGGAGGTGGAGTGACGTGTGGCACTGGCAGCAGGCAATGCATAGTGTGGACCCTGGCGGTGGGACCACTGACAGCAGCAGGATAAATACAACAGCAGCAGGAGGAGGTGGAGTGACGTGTGGCACTGGCAGCAGGCAATGCATAGTGTGGACCCTGGCGGTGGGACCACTGACAGCAGCAGGATAAATACAACAGCAGCAGCAGGAGGAGGTGGAGTGACGTGTGGCACTGGCAGCAGGCAATGCATAGTGTGGGCAGTGGGACCACTGACAGCAGCAGGATGAAAATGAGCGCAGTGTAATATGTTGCCGCTTTAGAAATACAATAAATACATAAATAAATTGATAGGTAAATCAATGCAGCAGGCCAGCAGGAGGAGTAGGAGGAGTCCGGTAGAAATACAATAAATAAATAAATAAATACATAAATAAATTGATAGGTAAATCAATGCAGCAGGCCAGCAGGAGGAGGAGGAGTCCAGTAGAAATACAATAAATAAATAAATACATAAATAAATTGATAGGTAAATCAATGCAGCAGGCCAGCAGGAGGAGGAGGAGTCTGGTAGAAATACAATAAATAAATAAATAGATAAATAAATTCATAGGTAAATCAATGCAGCAGGCCAGCAGAAGGAGGAGGAGTCCGGTAGAAATACAATAAATAAATACATAAATAAATTCATAGGTAAATCAATGTAGCAGGCCAGCAGGAGGAGGAGGAGTCCGGTAGAAATACAATAAATAAATAAATACATAAATAAATTCATAGGTAAATCAATGTAGCAGGCCTGCAGCAGCAGCAGGAGTCCGGTAGAAATACAATAAATAAATAAATACATAAATAAATTCATAGGTAAATCAATGCAGCAGGCCAGCAGGAGGAGGAGGAGTCTGGTAGAAATACAATAAATAAATAAATAAATACATAAATAAATTCATAGGTAAATCAATGCAGCAGGCCAGCAGGAGGAGGAGGAGTCGTCACGTATGGCAGGCAGCAGGCAATGTATTGTAATTCCCAGGCAGGCACCTCATGTCCTCCTTTCGCCGACAACAGGTGCCAGGAACGTGCCTTCTATCCAGGCCTGGTTAATCTTCATAAATGTCAATCTGTCCACGCCCTCTGTGGACAGACGAGAGCGCTTCTCGGTGACCACGCCACCGGCCGCCCTGAAGCACCTCTTAGCACGCTGGAAGGGGGGCAAGACAATACCTCCAGGGCGTACTGCGCAAGCTCCCTCCAGATGTGCACGCGCTCCACCCAGTACTCCATGGGGTCCACAGTCTCTTCGCTGCCGGTGTCAAGCCCACTGAAGGACCCCATGTAGTCGGCCACCATCCGGATCATGCGCTGGCTGTGACTCTCACCGAAGGTGGCTGCTGCCCGCGCCTCCTCTCTCGGCTGCTGTACCTTCATGTAGAACGCCTGCATCAATAACAGAAGGTCTCCTGGGCGCCTGATGCTGCTGCTGGCCGCAGGCACCTGCTGCTGTGCTGCTGGCTGCTGGACAGGGACAGAGGGAGTGGAAGGCGGGGGGAAGGCTTCCTCCAGTCGCCGAACAAGGATCTCCTGCAACTCCCTTGCTCGCTGCTCACGGTCTCTGGCAGGCAGAAACTGATCCCACCTCCCCCTCAGCCGTGGGTCCAGGATCATGCTGATGCAGGCGTCCTCCCTCGCTTGCATCCGCTTGACCCTGGGGTCTGTGCGCAGGCAGCGCAGCATGTGCGCTGCCATGGGGAACAGGGTGGACCGTCTAACAGAGACATCAGGGTCAGCGTCCTCCTCCTCCTCCTCTTGCCCCTGAGACTCTTCCTCCTCTCTCCACCTTCGCACCACTGCTGCTGCGCTCCGATGTTCCCCCCCAGCAGCAACGTCCAGTACCTCCAACTCCTCCTCCTCCTCCTCCAGGGACTCAAATACCTGCGGAGCAGTGGACTGCACAGGCGGCTGCTGTTCCAGCTGCTTCAGGGCCTCCTCTCCCAAATCCACCAAATCGCCAAGTGCCCTGTCCAGCAGACAAACAAAGGGCACCCACTGGCAGAGGGATGCCCGTTGTTCACTCACCAGGTTGGTTCCCTGCAGGAAGGGAGCCAACACCAAGCAGACCTGCTGCATCTGCCCCCATTGCGCGTTGGTGAGGAGCTGGAGTGTGGTGCTGCTTCTGCTGCCAGTGCCGGCGACAGTGGCATCATAGATGTACCGGTTGACAGCCCTCCTCTGCTCAACCAGCCGCTCCAACATCGCCAGGGTGGAGTTCCAGCGAGTTGGCACATCTATGATAAGGCGGTGTCGTGGCAGGCCCTCCTGCTGCTGGATGTCTGCCAGTTTTGCTGCGGCAGCTGCTGAGCGGCGGAAAGTGCGCACAATTTTCCGCGCCGCTTCTAACAGCTCCTCCATCCCCAGGTAGGTGCGCATGAACTTTTGCACCACCAGGTTCAGGACGTGGGCCAAGCAAGGGACGTGGAGCAAGTCTCCACTGCTGATGGCAGACAGCAGGTTGGCGGCATTGTCGGACACCACCAATCCCACAGTGAGGCCTCTGGGGGTCAGCCACGTCCTCTCCTGCTCCCTGAGGTACCGGAGCACGTTACTTGCCGTCAAGGAGTGCTTCCCCAGGCTTTTCATCTCCAGCAGCTGTGAGTTGCTGCTGTGCTCCTGCTGCTGCTGCTGCTGGATGGGCAGGAGGGTCGGCTGCTGCTGCTGCTGC
The DNA here is from genome assembly GCF_040937935.1 of Hyperolius riggenbachi. NCBI lineage: Eukaryota > Metazoa > Chordata > Amphibia > Anura > Hyperoliidae > Hyperolius > Hyperolius riggenbachi. The sequence continues at coordinate 73,405,350 of NC_090652.1, read as the reverse complement.
TGCTGAAATCTGTGCAGTGGCTGTCTGGCTCTGACCACTGCCTGCACCACTTTGCATAAGCTTCTCCAACTCATTAAAGTCCTCAAAATGTCTGCTCTGTAAGTGGGTCTGCAGCCTTGAGGTACTCAATTTGTAGATATCGCGACCTCTGCTGAGACTGAGATTGCAACTGTTGCAAATTGCACGGGTCGGGTCCACTGGGCACTTGGTGAAGTACCGCCAGACTGGGGACTTTAACCTGCTCTTTGCGCTTGAGGGCTGGGGTTTTTGGGTGCCCTTGGAGGATTGTGCCTTTTTGGTTGTAGTTAGAGGTTTGCTGTGAGTGGTGGTAGCGACTGAAGCAGTGGGCTGTGGCTCCTGCCTTCCACGCCCTGTGCTGGCCGCCTTGCTGCTGCCGCGCCTCTGCGCCAGAGACGCCTCCTCCTCCGATGATGAGCTGCCTTCAACCAACTGTGCTGGTGGTACTGGTGGCACATAGGAAGGATCTATCAAGTCATCATCATCAACCCCAACCAAATCCTGTGAGCCCGACTCAACCAACTCCTCTACCCCAACATCCCCTGCATCACGCCCCTCCTCCTCAGCGCCAACAACTAACTTCTGCACCTGTAACTCCTCCTCCTCGCATGGCCCCATCATCTCCAACTCATACTTCTCCAAAACATCCCTGTACATGGTCACAGTCTCAGGGGAGAAGAGCGTGCTCATTGAGGGCAGGCTGGTCGATGGGGTCACCGTGACCATGGCCTCAAGCGCTGGTGGAGGCTTGCTGCGGACAGGAGTGCTGGTGGCACTAGTCTCGCTGCTGCTGGAGGCCTGGCTGGAAAAGGTGGCTTCCTGCCCCCCCATCATTTCCACCACAGCCTGCACCTGACTCTCCCCAATAGGCCATGGGCGACGACCCGTCTCAAAGATGGGCGCAACACGCTGCTGTTGTGCCTCTGCTCCCTCCTCCCTGTGGTCAGTGGCTGGCGGCGCACCAGTCCCAGACCTGCTGCTGCTGGCAGTGGCTCCTGCAATGGCGCTTCCTCTCCTGGTGGTGCCTCGCCCTCTTCCTCTACCTCTGCCAGTCATAGTGCACTATACTAATACAGTAAAAAAAAAAATAAGTAGAAGAGGGCGGGAAAGGGTGTAAACTTTAATAAAGTCTGTGTTGGTGTGGTGACTTGGTGGTGACTAGTAGTACAGTAGTAGACACTAGTAGTATGCATGCACGCAACTAAGAAACACCTAGCGTAATAGGCTACAAGTATGTCGTGCGGCAGACAATCGGTGACAATTAATAACGGTCACACACGGTCAGACGCAATCAATCAATAGGCTCGGGCAGGTGAGGTGACAGACAGTCACAGGTCACTCACAACGGATGCTGGTGTGGTGGCCTGTATGTGTTGTAAGTAACTCTTATTTATTACACACACTACAGATGATAATAAAATCACACAGTAAAATTGAAAAAAAAATTAGTGAACGGGTACTAGTCTAGACTAGTAGACTAGTAGTATAGTAGTAGACACTACAAGTATGCACGCACGCAGGTAACTAAGAAACACCTAGCGTATTACGCTACAGGTATGTCGTGCGGCAGACAATCGGTGACAATTAATAACGATCACATACGGTCAGACGCAATCAATCAATAGGCTCGGGCAGGTGAGGTGACAGACAGTCTCAGGTCACTCACAACGGATGCTGGTGTGGTGGCCTGTATGTGTTGTAAGTAACTCTTATTTGTTACACACACTACGGATGATAATAAAATCACACAGTAAAATTGAAAAAAAAATTAGTGAACGGGTACTAGTCTAGACTAGTAGACTAGTAGTATAGTAGTAGACACTACAAGTATGCACGCACGCAGGTAACTAAGAAACACCTAGCGTACTACGCTACAGGTATGTCGTGCGGCAGACAATCGGTGACAATTAATAACGATCACATACGGTCAGACGCAATCAATCAACAGGCAGCAGTCACACAAGTGCGTGGCTCCGCAACATGGCCGCTGCCTTATATAGAGGGGGGAAGGGCCAGGCTTCCCTCCTCTGATTGGTTGCTAGGGTTGCCAGCTCCTCGGCAGGAGGACTTCTGATTGGATCAATAACGTCATCCCCGAATCCCGAAGCCGAAACCGAACCCACAGCGCCATCCGGCCGAATTCCAGCGCGCGCATTCGGCATGCTTCGTATTCTGGTTCGGCTTGGAATCGCAGCATTCGGGTTCGCATTCGCATTCGCAAACCTAAAAAACACCCGAATTTTTCGGGGAAACTTCGCATTCGGGGTCCTGCTCGTCCCATACTTACACCTTCCTCACACTATCATTGTCCCGCTGTCCCATCCTCATTCTGTCCTCGTCCCATACTTACACCTTCCTCACACCATCATTGTCTCACCATCCCATCCTCACCCAGTCCTCACCCCATACTTGCACCTTCCTCACACCATCATTGTCCCACCATCCCATCCTCATCCTGTCCTCGTCCTATACTTACACCTTCCTCACACCATCATTGTCCCGCTGTCCCATCCTCATCCTGTCCTCATCCCATACTTACACCTTCCTCACACCATCATTGTCCCACCATCCCATCCTCACCCTGTCCTCGTTCCATACTTACACCTTCCTCACACCATCATTGTCCTGCTGTCCCATCCTTATCCTGTCCTCATCCCATACTTACACCTTCCTCACACCATCATTGTCCTACTGTCCCATCCTTATCCTGTCCTCATCCCATACTTACACCTTCCTCACACCATCATTGTCCTACTGTCCCATCCTTATCCTGTCCTCATCCCATACTTACACCTTCCTCACACCATCATTGTCCTACTGTCCCATCCTCATTCTGTCCTCGTCCCATACTTACACCTTTTTCACACCATCATTGTCCCGCTGTCCCATCCTTATCCTGTGCTCGTCCCATACTTACACCTTCTTCACACCATCATTGTCCCGCTGTCCCATCCTCATTTTGTCCTCGTCCCATACTTACACCTTCTTCACACCATCATTGTCCCGCTGTCCCATCCTCATTCTGTCCTCGCCCCATACTTACACCTTCCTCACACCATCATTGTCCCACCATCCCATCCTCATCCTGTCCTCGTCCCATACTTACACCTTCCTCACACTATCATTGTCCCGCTGTCCCATCCTTATCCTGTGCTCGTCCCATACTTACACCTTCCTCACACCATCATTGTTCCACCATCCCATCCTCATCCTGTCCTCGTCCCATACTTACACCTTCCTCACACCATCATTGTCCCGCTGTCCCATCCTCATTCTGTCCTTGTCCCATACTTACACCTTCCTCACACCATAATTGTCCCACCATCCCATCCTCATCCTGTCCTCGTCCCATACTTACACCTTCTTCACACCATCATTGTCCCGCTGTCCCATCCTCATCCTGTCCTCGTCCCATACTTACACCTTCCTCACACCATCATTGTCCCACCATCCCATCCTCATCCTGTCCTCGTCCCATACTTACACCTTCTTCACACCATCATTGTCCTACTGTCCCATCCTTATCCTGTCCTCGTCCCATACTTACACCTCCTTCACACTATCATTGTCCCGCTGTCCCATTCTCATTCTGTCCTCGTCCCATACTTACACCTTCCTCACACCATCATTGTCCCACCATCCCATCCTCATCCTGTCCTCGTCCCATACTTACACCTTCCTCACACTATCATTGTCCCGCTGTCCCATCCTTATCCTGTGCTCGTCCCATACTTACACCTTCCTCACACCATCATTGTCCCACCATCCCATCCTCATCCTGTCCTCGTCCCATACTTACACCTTCTTCACACCATCATTGTCTCGCTGTCCCATCCTCATTCTGTCCTTGTCCCATACTTATACCTTCCTCACACCATCATTGTCCCACCATCCCATCCTCATCCTGTCCTTGTCCCATACTTACACCTTCCTCACACCATCATTGCCCCACCATCCTATCCTTATCCTGTCCTCGTCCCATACTTACACCTTCTTCCAGAGCCGGATTAAGGCTAAATTGGGCCCTAAGCAAAGTAACTGATTTGGGCCCCCCATCATGTCGTAATAGAATCAGAAGATGCAGCTGCACAGCAATATGTCGCACACACCGGGCAGCCGAGCTAATGGTTGCTATGGGCAACAGCACGCTTTCCTCTGTGGGTGCACAATGCAGGGAATAGCAGCGGCAAAATGCAGAGTGAGAGATGAATGGCTGGGACATTTGCACTCAGGGGCTGGGGCACCCCTGTGAAGAGGGCGCCAGATATCACAGCAGCAGCACTTTCCCCCTGCATCTCCAGCCTGGCAATAGCAGAAAGCTCTGGACACCGCCAAACCGGAAGCCGTTCCCCAGACAGAATTACATAACCACTCCCACCACCGAACAACCAATTTCCTCCCAAACTAGACAGCCACCATGCAGCCTCCATCCCAGTGAATACGATAGTCCAGCAGAGAAGGCAGCCGCAGTGGGGGAGAATGACAGCACCAGATGAATCACATTCACCTATTGCGATCCAAGCAATAGAGGTCCCGTCATCCGGAGCCCATCTGTCTCCTCTAGAGTGCTGCCGCTCTGTTACTACTACTATTACTACTTCCTACTTCATGTCTGATCTGAGAATCAGGAAGTTCAGAGCGAGCGGCTGCACTGTAGAAGAGACAGATGGGTTTCAGATGAGGGGATCTCTATTGCTTGGATCATGGATAGGTGAGTGAGCGTTTGCCATCTGCTGCTATCATTCTTGCTGCAGCTGTGGTTCTCTGTGGGAAGGGAGGGTGGAGTGGGCAGCGGCAGAGCGCACAGTAGCAGAAGGGGGACCTAGGAGGAGAGCCTGGCTCTGAAGACAATCAGCAGCGCACGGCATCATTTGACAAGACAAGACAAATAACATTTATATCGCGCTTTTCTCCTGGTGGACTCAAAGCGCCAGAGCTGCAGCCACTAGGACGCGCCCTATAGGCAGTAGCAGTGTTAGAGAGACTTGCCTACGGTCTCCTACTGAATAGGAGCTGGCTTACTGAACAGGCAGAGCTGAGATTCGAACCCTGGTCTCCTGTGTCAGCGGCAGAGCCCTTAAAGGGACTCCAAGCAGTGCCTGTGGACATGCCTTTAAGCATACCCACAACTAATTCATTACATCCTCACACCTACCAGCATGATGTTTGTAATTATATCCCCCTGGGTTCCTTATATTTCATTGCATTGTGCTGAATCGAGCTGCCAACTTTGGAGAAAAGTCGTCCTGTGGCCGTGATTTAGATCATGAAAATATCAAAAACTAAAAGGCATAGAGCAGCCGTTTATATATCATTGGAAAGAGGAGAAAAAGAGCTTTAAAATGATATGCATCTTTCCATAGTTACTGCACTGCTCAGAGTCCCTTTAACCATTATACCATCCAGCCACCGCTGACAGGATGGCAAGGGCTGGTTTATGTGCTAATGGGGCCCCTTTGACTCTGAATGGGGCCCCAAGCGACTGCTTTTGTTGCCTGGTCGGTAATCCGGCCCTGCCTTCTTCACACCATCATTGTCCCGCTGTCCCATCCTCATTCTGTCCTTGTCCCATACTTACACCTTCCTCACACCATAATTGTCCCACCATCCCATCCTCATCCTGTCCTCGTCCCATACTTACACCTTCTTCACACCATCATTGTCCCGCTGTCCCATCCTCATCCTGTCCTCGTCCCATACTTACACCTTCCTCACACCATCATTGTCCCACCATCCCATCCTCATCCTGTCCTCGTCCCATACTTACACCTTCCTCACACCATAATTGTCCCGCTGTCCCATCCTTATCCTGTCCTCGTCCCATACTCCATACTTACACCTTCCTCACACCATCATTGTCCCACCATCCCATCCTCATCCTGTCCTCATCCCATACTTACACCTTCTTCACACCATCATTGTCCCGCTGTCCCATCCTCATCCTGTCCTTGTCCCATACTTACACCTTCCTCACACCATCATTGTCCCACCATCCCATCCTCACCCTGTCCTCTCCCCATACTTACACCTTCCTCACACCATCATTGTCCCACCATCCCATCCTCATCCTGTCCTCGTCCCATACTTACTCCTTCTTCACACCATCATTGTCCCACCATCCCACGCTCATCCTGTCCTCGTCCCATACTTACACCTTCCTCACACCATCATTGTCCCGCTGTCCCATCCTCATCCTGTCCTTGTCCCATACTTACACCTTCCTCACACCATCATTGTCCCACCATCCCATCCTCACCCTGTCCTCTCCCCATACTTACACCTTCCTCACACCATCATTGTCCCACCATCCCATCCTCATCCTGTCCTCGTCCCATACTTACACCTTCCTCACACCATCATTGTCCCACCATCCCATCCTCACCCTGTCCTCTCCCCATACTTACACCTTCCTCACACCATCATTGTCCCACCATCCCATCCTCATCCTGTCCTCGTCCCATACTTACACCTTCCTCACACCATCATTGTCCCACCATCCCATCCTCATCCTGTCCTCGTCCCATACTTACACCTTCCTCACACCATCATTGTCCCACCATCCCATCCTCACCCTGTCCTGACTCCATTTCCAACCCATACTCATCCGGTCCTCACCTCATCGTCACATCTTCCTTGTCCCTTCCTCACTCCATTTTAATTCCTTCCTTATCCCATCCACACATCTTTCCTCCTGTCCCTACTCACCCCATCCTCAAACCTCCCTCACTTCTTCCTCAGTTCTTGCCCCATTGACCTTCCCTTGTCTTCAACCTCTCAGCTATTCTGTCCTTGCACCATTCTCACTTCTGTTTCACTGCACTGCACTCCTCATGCCATTCTCACACATTCTTGTACCTATCCCACTCCTTTGTCATCCCATCCTTGCCCTCTCCTCAGTCCTTGTTCTCCTCATCATGGCCTCACCCTCTTTCTGTCTGTACACCATCTTTACCCTAATCCTAACCCTGTTCTCACCCCACCCTCACTTCCTCCTTACACCATCTTAGCCTTATTCTCACCCTGCCCTTATTCCATCCTCATCCAATGCTCACTTCTTCATCACACTATTCTTATCCCGTGTCATCACCATCCCATCCTCATCTTGTACTAGTTCTGTCCTATCCATGTCCTCACTCCATCCCCACCCTCTTTGTCCTCACAGCATCTTCACATTTTCCTGGTGTCGGTTTATAATTTCTTCAGGGTGGGAACTGCCGCTGTGTGTACACATCTTTCTGTCATGTATGTACTATATACACAGCAGACATCTGTGCTATCACAGCCCAGGGTCTCCCCTCCTCCTCCACACATATTTATCACTTCCAGAGTCCATCCGAGGGGCTTCCTGCTAAGTCTTTAGTTAGTTAGGAGTTAGTGCTAGTTAGTCTTTCAAGAGTCCTCAAAGGGGAATACATTTTATGGTGCTGGGTGGTGCCACTAGTAAAATCAATAATTTACATTACACTACTGATTTTCAGTATACATCACTTAATCCACTCAAACAGGCAGAGCAATAGGCAGGCTATACAGTGGCTCAGGATTAGTGCATCACACATCCAACTACTACCCATCCCTTCCTCCAATACAGGGGACTATACTTCAGATCAGGTGTTTTTGTGGCTACACTTGTTATGGGTGTGAAAATTATGAGGGCCACACTTACATAGTTTGGTTGAAATAAGACATCCGTCCATCAAGTCCAACCAGAAAAAAACACCACCCTGAACCCGCACATATCCCAGAAGAAGGCGAAAAATGCTACAAGGCCTGAGCCAATTAGCCTTAAAAAGGAAAAATTCCTTCCCGACTCTGGATGGCAGTCAGATAAATCCCTGGATCAACTCTCCTGGGAACTACCTAGAAGTTATAGCTGTGGATGCCCTTCAATGCAAGGAAAGCATCCAAGCCATCTTTAAATGCAGATATAGAGTTTGCCATAACTACTTCCTGAGGTAAGATGTTCCAGATTTTAACCAATGTGAAAGACCCCTTTCTAAATAGATGGCGAAAACTTTTTTCTCCATACGCAGATCATGTCCCCTTGTCCATTGTACAACCCTAGGGACAAAACGCTCATCTGCCAAGCTTATGTATTGCTTGGCAGATTTTGTATTACTTGTCTTATGACCCTTGTGAGATGGTCCCCAACGCTGCAAAGGGCACCGAGGGGAGGCAAGGGAAGGGGTGTGAACAATTGGGGGTCCCCAGCACAGGTTCGCAGGGGGGGGGGGGGGGGCATGAATTGTCGTTACGCCACTGACCCAATACTAAGATTCTTTCCAAGACTTTTTGTATAGACATAGCTGATGGAGCACAGGATACAATAAACCTTTATCCTATATATACAGTATGCAATGTCTCACTGGTACAGGGGATCAGGAAGGGGAAGTAAGGCTTAAGACTGAGCCACTAATGATGGAGACTGAGTCCCAGAGGTTAGGTATTCTATTGGATTTGGGAAAGACAAGTGGGGGGACCAGTCAATGGTACTAATTCCTTTATCCTTCAGGACCTGCCTGCATATACTTGCCGCATGAGGCCGGACATTGTCGTGGACCAGGAAGAACCCAAGACCCACTGCACCAGCCACCTGTGGCAATGGGGCCAAGGTTTTTATCCTGATACATAAGGGCAGTCAAGGTGCCCTTCTCTGTGCGCCACTCCATGGATATGCCACCCAACACCATCACTGACCCACCACCAAACTGATCTTGTTGAACAATTTTACAGGCAGTTCTCCATGGCTTTTCCAGACCCTTTCACATCTGTAACATGTGCTTAGAATGATCCTACCCTCATATGTGAAAAGAGTGTTGGTGGTGGACCTGCCTATTCAGGTATTCTACAAAAAATGCCAATTGCACAACACAGTGCAGAGCAGTGAGCAGAGCCCATTGGAGGATGCTGGGCTCTCAGGCCACCCTCATGAAGTATGTTACACCAGTGGCCTGCTGGAGGCAATTTTGTAGGGCTCTGGCAGTGCACACCCTGTTCCTCCTTGCCCATCCAAAGGAACACATACTGATCATTCTGATGGATAAAGGACCTTCTGCAACCTTGTGCAGCTCATCTTGTAACTGCTTGTTTCCTGGAATCTCCTTTGTGGCCTTGAGACTGTGCTAAGAGACACAGCAAACATATTGGTGTGCCATCCTGGAGGAGTTGGAGGACCTATGGAACCTCTGTAGGGTCCAGGTATTACCTCATGCTACAAACTAAACCATAATGACGTCATGGTTAGCTGAAGAAGCCATTGCTAAGTTACATATGTGAGTGTGTACTAGTTGGCATGTGCTAGGTGCTGTGTAGAATTGGAGGAGCCCTTTGAACCTTGTGCCTCTAAGGTATTTAGCACTTTATGGCATTAGGATGAGATTTAGTCTTTTTAACTGAAGATTATTTTTTGCTTTTTTTAAATTCCTGCTAAAGGGAGACTCTGGTATCTTGCCATGTATGTCTGAGGTTGAAAGTATCCCTGTTAGTTATGCATGCCAGTTATGACAGATAGACTGTTGTTATTATTGCTGCGAGGAAAAAATGGATTGGGATGCGCTAGAGTCTATTTAGAAATTTACTGACCCCAAAGGGGAGCCACTCTCTGTCACACAATTCACACGACAAAAAAGACTTGCAGAGAGTGTCTTCAAAACAGTATCAAAATTTTATTGAATATCTTAAACAACCCCTATAACTATACCCTTCTCCCCCCTTAAAAACACGGCCGTGTTTCTACTGGTCTGACTCCACACACTCTCATCCACAGCACTCATATGACAATATCAAAAACTGAGATGATCTCCATATAAAGCATAGGACTTCAATCTCAGTTTCCTATGTTGTTTACTATATCTGGGTGCTAGATGGTAGCAACATAGAGTACTATCCTGTCACTCAATTGTAACAAGTCACCAGCTTGAGCATAAAAAGCAGAAAAAAGTGGAGGGACTTATGGTAGCAGCTTTTGAAGTTTAGAGTCAGTTTGATTAATGTTCATCTTGTGCATATATAGATATTGTAGCAGTCATTAATCCAGCCAACCAGCTAGACAACTGTTTGATGTTCAGGTTCAGACAACCTTATAACTTCAATTGTGCCAACACATACCAACTGCACTAAGATCCACTGACACATCAAAGTCTTGGAAGCCAAGCATAAGCGCAGCTGATTCAGGTGGTGTCAACTATCACAACTTCAAGCCATCAATAAAGTCCATAGCCACAATTAGCATGCCATGCAAAGCGGATATACGAGAGCAGGATTACACCATTGCCCTGCGGGCTCTCACCACCGCTGCCTTGATCGTCTCCGTCTGCCTCGTTGTCCTGCTTGTGAACAAGGCTCCAAGTTTCGCTGTCTTACACTCCTCCAAGCCGGGGCGCCCCGCTGCAGCCACTCCAAGCAGTGTATCAACGTACGCCGATGGTCGGCGTTCCGGTCAGCTGATCGTGACGGCCGTGTCACGTGACTAGTTTCGCTTGGCTGTCTCCAAGCTTTCTCAAACGCTGGTCAGGATTGGCTGTTGCCGTATTCAATATATAGTCACATGCTTCGTGTTGCTCCAATTAAAAAATAGACCTAATCTACCCGGTAACAAGTGATGCATTTCTTCAGCCTATCGTTGCTTTATTTTCACTGTTTGAAAGCAAGTTATCATTAGAACTACACTGTATGGTAGCAATGAATCAACTCACATATCTCACAGGCTTCATGACACACATGGCTCTTACATATTCAAAAGAACAGGGGACCCAGTGGATGTCCTGCTGTTTAAACCTAAGTATCTCAAAAGGGGTTTTCTTGCCGGTCACGGGTATAGATGCACACACTGCGAACCTGACTATGACATCGCCTACGGCTCACATGAGTGTACACCCCAACCCCCCACCAGCCTCGCATCGTCACCATTTAGGCACTGGTTTTGCAGCAAACCCATATAGAGTGACTGGGCTCCCACTGCGAGCTGAGGGCTGCCGGGCTCAATCATATCACACCACAGCAGTTCCCAAATCACAGGGGCCACCAATCACACCCCACATCACTCTGGTAGAAAGGGGACCAGGGACATATCAGTATTAAGTCCCCTAGGTACAAGTGTATGCAATCTAAAGATCCACCTGATTTCCATCTGTTTAAGTGATCTCTCATAGTCACCCCCTCTTGGAGATAATTTCATTTTATAGAAACCCTTGAATTTGATTTTTTCAGGATCACTAGCATGAAATTTCAGAAAATGTTCCCCAGAAATTGCTCAAGGGAGAGTGACTTTATCTGTGAGGCTGAGGCCATGACAGCAAGATTCCGCCAAAGAGGATATGATGATGAGGTTTTACATGAGGCCAAATTACGAGCTGAGTCTACAGTAAGAGAGTCACTAGTCAAACGGAAGGATAAAAATTTATCAAAAAATAAGGATGATTCAATTCGACTCATTACTAGGTATGGGACTCATTGGAACCAACTGAGAGGCATTTTGTCCCGGCATTGGCACTTGCTCCAGCTGGACCCGAGGATAGCCCGCTTAGTGGGAGACTATCCTAAGATGACTGCCAGGAGGGCCCCAAATTTGCGTGACCTGCTGGTTCGGTCTGATTACCAGCCCAAAGTGGCATTACCTGCAACAATGTGGTTGGGTGAGGCTAGGCGTCCCAATGGGATGTATTCTTGTTCAGGCTGCAGTGTGTGCCATTTAGCCGAAGTGATACCTTCTCGGACGCTGACTCAAGACATGAGTTCAATATAAGATCGTTTATAAATTGTAACAGTAAGTTTGTCCTCTATATGATTGTGTGTCCTTGTGGACTAAAGTACGTGGGGGAAACGACACGAATTTTGAAATCTCATATTCAAGAACATGTTAGCAATGTAAAGAATGCAACCATTGGTTCACCGTTAGGGGAACATTTTCTGAAATTTCATGCTAGTGATCCTGAAAAAATCAAATTCAAGGGTTTCTATAAAATGAAATTATCTCCAAGAGGGGGTGACTATGAGAGATCACTTAAACAGATGGAAATCAGGTGGATCTTTAGATTGCATACACTTGTACCTAGGGGACTTAATACTGATATGTCCCTGGTCCCCTTTCTACCAGAGTGATGTGGGGTGTGATTGGTGGCCCCTGTGATTTGGGAACTGCTGTGGTGTGATATGATTGAGCCCGGCAGCCCTCAGCTCGCAGTGGGAGCCCAGTCACTCTATATGGGTTTGCTGCAAAACCAGTGCCTAAATGGTGACGATGCGAGGCTGGTGGGGGGTTGGGGTGTACACTCATGTGAGCCGTAGGCGATGTCATAGTCAGGTTCGCAGTGTGTGCATCTATACCCGTGACCGGCAAGAAAACCCCTTTTGAGATACTTAGGTTTAAACAGCAGGACATCCACTGGGTCCCCTGTTCTTTTGAATATGTAAGAGCCATGTGTGTCATGAAGCCTGTGAGATATGTGAGTTGATTCATTGCTACCATACAGTGTAGTTCTAATGATAACTTGCTTTCAAACAGTGAAAATAAAGCAACGATAGGCTGAAGAAATGCATCACTTGTTACCGGGTAGATTAGGTCTATTTTTTAATTGGAGCAACACGAAGCATGTGACTATATATTGAATACGGCAACAGCCAATCCTGACCAGCGTTTGAGAAAGCTTGGAGACAGCCAAGCGAAACTAGTCACGTGACACGGCCGTCACGATCAGCTGACCGGAACGCCGACCATCGGCGTACGTTGATACACTGCTTGGAGTGGCTGCAGCGGGGCGCCCCGGCTTGGAGGAGTGTAAGACAGCGAAACTTGGAGCCTTGTTCACAAGCAGGACAACGAGGCAGACGGAGACGATCAAGGCAGCGGTGGTGAGAGCCCGCAGGGCAATGGTGTAATCCTGCTCTCGTATATCCGCTTTGCATGGCATGCTAATTGTGGCTATGGACTTTATTGATGGCTTGAAGTTGTGATAGTTGACACCACCTGAATCAGCTGCGCTTATGCTTGGCTTCCAGGACTTTGATGTGTCAGTGGATCTTAGTGCAGTTGGTATGTGTTGGCACAATTGAAGTTATAAGGTTGTCTGAACCTGAACATCAAACAGTTGTCTAGCTGGTTGGCTGGATTAATGACTGCTACAATATCTATATATGCACAAGATGAACATTAATCAAACTGACTCTAAACTTCAAAAGCTGCTACCATAAGTCCCTCCACTTTTTTCTGCTTTTTATGCTCAAGCTGGTGACTTGTTACAATTGAGTGACAGGATAGTACTCTATGTTGCTACCATCTAGCACCCAGATATAGTAAACAACATAGGAAACTGAGATTGAAGTCCTATGCTTTATATGGAGATCATCTCAGTTTTTGATATTGTCATATGAGTGCTGTGGATGAGAGTGTGTGGAGTCAGCTGACCAGTAGAAACACGGCCGTGTTTTTAAAGGGGGAGAAGGGTATAGTTATAGGGGTTGTTTAAGATATTCAATAAAATTTTGATACTGTTTTGAAGACACTCTCTGCAAGTCTTTTTTGTCGTGTTATTATTGCTGCCCAAGAGTCCACTAAGCAGTGAATGATATTCTTGGTACTGATGAAGCATTTCCAAAGTGTCTTCTAGGCATTAGCTGAAGTGGAACTTCATTTTGAGTGTGAGCCTAGTGAGTGTGCTGGAGTGGAGACCAGCCTGCAGCTCCTCATCAGTAAGGTACAGACCCCAATTCTAGTCTGTGCCTCACCACTGTGATTAGTGGTTTTAGAAACTGTCTTCTGAGATGTCACTATGGCTACCATGAATAGTAATGCCGTGGGTTGACCTGCGTTGTCTGCATGTCAGCTGTAGAGTTATCCACACTGTTGGGTAAGTTCTGATTGTCTATTCAGGAGTTTTCTTGTGTCTGTCCATCTATCTATCTACCTATTTATCTATCTATGCGGTCATCTGTTATTTAGCTTGGAAAAAAGGTGACTGAGAGGTGACCTGATTAACATGGATAAATACATCAGAGGCAATACAAAAGCTTGGTAGATGAGCGTTTTGTCCCTAGGGTTGTACGACGGACAACAGGACATGATCTGCGTATGGAGGAAAAAAGTGTTTGCCATCTATTTAGAAAGGGGTCTTTCACATTGAGAGTGGTTAAAATCTGGAATTTCCTAGTGATGGCAAACACTATATCTGCAATTAAATAGGTCTTGGATCCTTACTTTGCATTTGAAGGGCACCCATTAGGGATGGTAGCTGGATTCCGCGGAATTAAAAATTCGGTGATTCCGGCCGGAATTTGATGATTCCGTTTCGTTGTGACGTAACGGAATTACTATATCACTATGGCGGAATTTCCGCAAAAAAATATAAAATTCCGCTGAATTTTACGTAATTCAAATTTTTTTCCCACCGAACTGATTTCTGCCTAATAACATGAATTTCTACTCGACAGACACCCTTCCTCCTTCCCCTCTCCTCCCTGAGGGAGGAGGGTCTCGTCTTCCAGGGAATTGTACGATTTCAAAAACCAGCTTACATACATTGGCCGGGATTCGAACCCAGGTCTAGTGCTTGGTAGGCAGCTCTCTTCACCACTATACCAGCACCAACACTACATGCTGAAACCAGCCTAGCATGTACCATTATGATAAGTCCAAGAGAAAAATGAGCTTGCTTAGGGATTTGTAGGATGTCAAAAGCCAACTCACATACATTGGCCAGGAATCGAACCCAGGCCTTCCGCTTTGTAGGCTGCTATCCTAACCATTATACCACCAACACAACACAACACACTACAATGCTACATGCTGAAGCCAGCCTATCATGTACCATTGTGATATACCCAAGAGAAAATTGAGCTCTCTCTCTCTCTCTCTCTAGGACTTGATGCCATTGAACTGAATTTTCAGCTTAAAACCATCAACGGATACCGGCCGAATTTCACAGGCAATTTCGGAATTCCGCCGGATTGAAACAGCAATTCCGTTCCGACCAAACGGAACGGAATGACCAATTTCCGACCAAAATTGCGGAAAATAAAATTCAGCAGAAAGCGGTGACCATCCCTACTAGAGAGAGAGGAAGAGAGAGATTAATTTACATGGCTATCTGGGGTTTTCTTCGGACAACTGTTAAACACAAAAGGCAAGGCAGTTAACAGCCAAACGCGCTAACCAATTGTGCCACAGAGACTGTGTACCACAAAGACCGTGCACACAGTTGCTTTTGAATGATTTTATGGGGATGTATGTGTGTCTTTTGGAGGAAGGAAGTAAGTCTGCTCCAAGAAGTTTCAGCATGTAGTGTTGGTGGTATAATGGTTAGGATAGCAGCCTACCAAGTGGTAGGCCTGGGTTTGATTCCCGGCCAATGTATGTAAGCTGGCTTTTGAAATCCTACAATTCCCTAAGCAAGCTCATTTTTCTCTTGGATATATCACAATGGTACATGCTAGGCTGGCTTCAGCATGTAGCATTGTAGTGTGTTGTGTTGGTGGTATAATGGTTAGGATAGCAGCCTACAGAGCGGTAGGCCTGGGTTCGATTCCTAGCCAATGTATGTGAGTTGGCTTTTGACATCCTACAAATCCCTAAGCAAGCTCATTTTTCTCTTGGATACATCATCATGGTACATGCTAGGCTGGCTTCAGCATGTAGTGTTGGTGGTGGTATAGTGGTGAAGAGAGCTGCCTCTTCACCACTATAGGAAGGTAGGAGGGAGGAAAAAAAGGACTAAGGGAACAGTCAATAGGGTCTATGGGCTACCATTTAGCATAAATATGGTGCCATTTGCGATTATTTTAATGTTTCCGCTGGAATCCAGAATTCCGCGGAATTTCTCAAAAATCCGGCGGAATTTTCATAGCGAAGGAATTTAGCGCTGGCGGAATCCACGAATTCCGGCGGAACGGAATTTGCTCTTTTCGATCATCCCTAGCACCCATGGCTATAATTTTTTTTTTTTTTTTATTTGAACTTGATGAACGGATGTATTTTTTCAGCCAAATTAATTTATGTAACTATGCAGCTAGCTAATCTTTTCTCTCCCACACCTCCATGCCCTATTTTTATATGATGTAGCAGTTACTACCTTCTATTGCATTGTTCTTCCAGCAGAACAGAGATTTAGTTAAGTGGAGTCTGGGATTTCTCTGGCACTCTCAGTGACCTCTGCATGAATTTGCCCCCCATTCTGTGCCTCTCCTTCATGTAAATATGGCACCCCTCTGCCACATTCCAGTACAGTGCTGGGGTCTCTGCATATCTGCCGGACACATGACTCCAAGGCCTAACACTGCTGAGCCCAGCAATGACTATGGCTATGAGTCTAGTAGAGATTTAGCTAAGGACAAAGTCATGGATTATGTGAGTACAGAACTTAATGAAGGTTTAGTAAGGACAAGGTCATTTATTGTGTACAGAACTAGTAGAGGTTTAGTGAGGACAGCGTAATGGAAAGAGAGTAGTAAAGATTTAGTAATAGCAAAGTAATGTGTAGAGTGAGTACAGAACTAGCAAGGGGGTCCGCACGTCGGGCAAATTAGGGCATCTGACTCCCCCTGGCCGCCCGTTGCCGACCCCCCCTTTCCGCCCGCTGCCAGGTAGCCCAGTGTCAGACCTCCGATCAGCCAGCGACCACTAGTGCGGGCGCTAGAACCTAGGATAATAAGTTCTAATGTATTTTTAGTTTATAGCTTATAAAACGAAAATCTAGTGCTAAATAGGTTCAATAAGCGGAAATGAAAAGGCAAAATACCATCTATAACAAAAACGAAATTGGAAATGAAACGTCAAATAGCGTCTAGAACATAAAATGTTATTTACACTTGTATGAAGCACAGTAATACAATGGTAGATTTTACAGGTATTTTACTGCAATTAGACCCAACTATAGGCTCACACAGAGCTCTCCCTATTCCTAACCCCTAGACCCCACTTTGTGTAAATATACATAATTTAATACATTTTATATATTACAAATATTGTACTGTAACTATACCTGACCCTACTCTCATACAGAACCCTTCCTGTACCTATCCCTGCGTACGTTAAAAAGGGGCGCTGGGAAAAAAGGGCGCCGGGTTTTTAACGATAAGCATGGATAACGTTTAAAATTGTATTGAACTGTATTTCGTTTAAAATTAATGTTTTTTAAAGTTATAAATCATTAAATAATGTGCATTAAATCGGCAATTGTAAAAACGTTAATCTTTCGTTTAAATAGTGAAACGTATAATAACGTTTAAAAAAAAATTACTAAGTAACCCTCCCTGTACCTACCCCTAACCCCTAGACCCCCCTGTTAGTGCCTAAACCTAAGACCCCCCTGTTGGTGCCTAAACCTAAGACCCCCCTGTTAGTGCCTAAACATAAGACCCCTCTGTTGGTGCCTAAACCTAAGACCCCCCTGTTGGTGCCTAAACCTAAAACCCCCTGTTGGTGCCTAAACCTAAGACCCCCCCTGTTGGTGCCTAAACCTAAGACCCCCCTGTTGGTTTTTTCGTTTAAAAATAATGTAAAAAAAAAAAAAAAAAAAAGTACTGTTTTTCGTTTAAAAATAATGTAAAAAAAAAAATATTGTACTGTTTTTCGTTTAAAAATAATATTTAAAAATGTATAAATCATTAAATAATGTGTAATCATGAGAAACAGTAATAAAACATTAAGTCTCCGGGCGCCGCTTTTAAAACGTTAGTTTTCTCCGGCGCCCTTTTTTCCTATCGGGCGCCCATTAAACGATATTTATTATAGGAGTGAATGGCGGCGCCCGATTTGTCCACTAGCCTCAGGCGCCCGAATTTACTGTTTCCCCTATCCCTAACCTCTAGACTCCCCTGGTGGTGCCTAACCTTAACCACCCCCCTGGTGGTGCCTAACCCTAACCAACCCCCTGGTGGTGCCTAACCTTAACCAACCCCCTGGTGGTGCCTAACCCTAAGACCCCCCTGGCTGGTGGTGCCTAACCCTAAGACCTCCCTGGTGGTGCCTGCCTAACCCTAAAACCCCGCTGGTGGTACCTAACCCTAAGACCTTCCTGGTGGTGCCTAAGCCTAAATCTCCCCTGGTGGTGCCTAACCCTAACCATCCCCACTGCACAAACACCCTTGCACACATATAAACAATAATATATTTAATCCTAAATATATTTAATATTAACATGAATAGAATAATTTATATATTTGTAAAAGAATAAATAGCCTTAAAATAACCTACACATTAATAATATTATAAATAGAAAAAGGTGTGTATGTATATGTGTATATATATATATATATATATATATATATATATATATATATATATATATATATATATATATATATATATATATATATATTGGAATAAATAGCCTTACAATAACGTACGCATTAAAAATCTTAAAATAAAGGTAATATTAAAAGCGATATATTAGTAAGATAATAAATAAAAAAAAGTCTAAAAAACAAAGTTAATACCTAAAGCGATTTATATCGAATAGAATAAGGTTAAAAACGATATTTAAGCATTATACAAATTAATACGAATTTTAAAGTGATAAAATAAGTGTAAACAGAAATTTACTTATTACAGTCCTGAAAGTGAAATTTAAAAACGTAAAAATAAGTAAAACCTCCTGAAAGCGAAATTTAAAAATGAAAAAATAAGTAAAACACAAAGTCAAAACGAATTTGTAAACAATATTTGTAATAAACCTTGTTCTGTAAACGAAAACTTTTGTTAGCACGATCCCTGCGACTGCTATTTCTCGGGCGCCCAAATTTCCTATCGGGCGCCCAATTGCCGATATTTTGCATTGCAGTCTATGGCGGTGCCCTTTTCGTCCATTAGCCATATGCGCCCTTTTTTACTGCTTCCCCTCATGATTGCTGAATTTGTCTTGTTGGGGGCCTCATGATTGCTAAATTTGTCTTGATGGGGGCCTCATGATTGCTCAATTTGTCATGTTGGGGGCCTCATGATTGCTGAATTTGTCTTGATGGGGGCCTCATGATTGCTGAATTTGTCATGTTGGGGGCCTCATGATTGCTGAATTTGTCTTGATTGGGGCCTCATGATTGCTCAATTTGTCATGTTGGGGGCCTCATGATTGCTGAATTTGTCTTGATGGGGGCCTCATGATTGCTGAATTTGTCATGTTGGGGGCCTCATGATTGCTGAATTTGTCTTGATGGGGGCCTCATGATTGCTGAATTTGTCATGTTGGGGGCCTCATGATTGCTGAATTTGTCTTGATGGGGGCCTCATGATTGCTGAATTTGTCTTGATGGGGGCCTCATGATTGCTGAATTTGTCATGTTGGGGGCCTCATGATTGCTGAATTTGTCTTGATGGGGGCCTCATGATTGCTGAATTTGTCATGTTGGGGGCCTCATGATTGCTGAATTTGTCTTGATGGGGGCCTCATGATTGCTGAATTTGTCATGTTGGGGGCCTCATGATTGCTGAATTTGTCTTGATGGGGGCCTCATGATTGCTGAATTTGTCATGTTGGGGGCCTCATGATTGCTGAATTTGTCTTGATTGGGGCCTCATGATTGCTCAATTTGTCATGTTGGGGGCCTCATGATTGCTGAATTTGTCTTGATGGGGGCCTCATGATTGCTGAATTTGTCATGTTGGGGGCCTCATGATTGCTGAATTTGTCATGTTGGGGGCCTCATGATTGCTGAATTTGTCTTGATGGGGGCCTCATGATTGCTGAATTTGTCATGTTGGGGGCCTCATGATTGCTGAATTTGTCTTGATGGGGGCCTCATGATTGCTGAATTTGTCATGACGGGGGCCTCATGATTGCTGAATTTGTCTTGATGGGGGCCTCATGATTGCTGAATTTGTCATGTTGGGGGCCTCATGATTGCTGAATTTGTCTTGATTGGGGCCTCATGATTGCTCAATTTGTCATGTTGGGGGCCTCATGATTGCTGAATTTGTCTTGATGGGGGCCTCATGATTGCTGAATTTGTCATGTTGGGGGCCTCATGATTGCTGAATTTGTCATGTTGGGGGCCTCATGATTGCTGAATTTGTCATGTTGGGGGCCTCATGATTGCAGAATTTGTCTTGATAGGGGCCTCATGATTGCTGAGTTTGTCTTATTGGGGGTCACATGATTGCTAACTGCGAGACTATGGGAAAAGCTGAATCATCATCATATGAGACAATAGCATTAAACCTACTTTTTTTAGCTTTTTAAAACAAAAAAGAAAACTGGGAGGTTCTAAAAAAATGAATACATTTTTCAGGAGTAGGATGGATGAAATTGTTTATCTTCACAGTTTATTTTCAACAAACAAGAGTCTTTCGCAGGAAATTCAATATTTGGATTTTCTGAGTAGCATTCCTATTGGTCCATAAGAGTGGTGGGCTGGTAGAGGGGGTGGAGATGAAAGCACTCTTTATTTTTTAATTTGAAAAAAAAAAAAAAGCCCCCCCCCTTTTTAAAGTCCCACTTTTGGCACACAATACATACTTATGATGACTTGGAACAATTGTGTGCACACTGCTGTCAGATGGTTCAAATGCAATTATGCCATCCTCTGTGTCTGCCCAGTCTGTTTATGTTTATTTCATAAATGTGCAGGTGGGCCACTATATATATATATATATATATATATATATATATATATATATATATATATATATATATATATATATATATATATATATATATATATATATATATATATATATATATATATATATATATATATATATATATATATATATATATATATATATATATATATATATATATATCAGTGACAAATAGGAGATTGTGCATGCCCTTAGTAAGTAGGCCTCTTAAAAGGGTCTGTATTGTGCAGAATTAGTTGGGGTCTAGTATGATAAGGAGGGTGGGGTACATTATAGTGGGATAGGTTATAGGGGGAGGAGGGTATGGAATGAGTCAGGTGTGATAATAAAGGGGCGGTATGAGAGTAGCAGTATGATAAGGAGGGTGGGGTATGTTATAGAGGGAGGATGGTAAGGAATAAGACAGGGTGCGGTGTGGTAAGGAGGGGACAGTATGTGATAACTAGGGGTCTGGTATGATAAGGAGTGTGGGGTACATTATAGGAGGTGATGGGTATAGAATAAGTCAGGGTGAGGTGTGATAAGGAGGGGGAGTATGTGATAAGCAGGGTTCTGGTATGTTATGGGGCATGGAAAATGCAGAATTAGTTGGGGTCTAGTATGATAAGTAGTGTGGGGTACATTATAGGAGGTGAAGGGTATAGAATAAGTCAGGGTGTGGTGTGATAAGGAGGGGGCAGTATGTGATAAGCAGGGTTCTGGTATGTTATGGGGTCTGGACAGTGCAGAATTTGTTGGGGTCTGGTATGATAAGGAGGGTGGGGTACGTTATAGGGGAGGATGGTATGGAATAAGGCAGGGTCCTGTGTGATAAGGAGGGGCAGTATGGGATAAGCAGGGCTCTGGTATGTTATGGGGCATGGAGGGTGCAGAATTAGTTGGGGTCTGGTATGATAAGTAGTGTGGGGTACATTATAGGAGGTGAAGGGTATAGAATAAGTCAGGGTGTGGAGTGATAAGGAGGGGGCAGTATGTGATAAGCAGGGTTCTGGTATGTTATGGGGTCTGGACAGTGCAGCATTAGTTGGGGTCTGGTATGATAAGGAGGGTGGGGTACGTTATAGGGGAGGATGGTATGGAATAAGGCAGGGTCCTGTGTGATAAGGAGGGGCAGTATGGGATAAGCAGGGCTCTGGTATGTTATGGGGCATGGAGGGTGCAGAATTAGTTGGGGTCTGGTATGATAAGTAGTGTGGGGTACATTATAGGAGGTGAAGGGTATAGAATAAGTCAGGGTGTGGTGTGATAAGGAGGGGGCAGTATGTGATAAGCAGGGTTCTGGTATGTTATGGGGTCTGGACAGTGCAGAATTAGTTGGGGTCTGGTATGATGAGGGTGGGGTACGTTATAGGGGAGGATGGTATGGAATAAGGCAGGGTCCTGTGTGATAAGGAGGGGCAGTATGGGATAAGCAGGGCTCTGGTATGTTATGGGGCATGGAGGGTGCAGAATTAGTTGGGGTCTGGTATGATAAGAAGGGTGGGGTACGTTATAGGGGGATAGGTTATAGGAGGGGGCAGTATGGGATTAGCAGTATAATAAGGAGGGTGGGTAAGATTATAAGGGGAAGAGGATATGGAATAAGTCAGGGTCCGGAGTGGTAAGGAGGGGTGCAGTATGAGATAAGCAGGGCTCTGATATGTTATAGGGCATGGACAGTGCAGAATTAGTTGGGGTCAGGTGTGATAAGGAGGGTGGGGTATGTTATAGGGGGAGGAGGGTATGGAATAAGTCAGGGTCAGGAGTGATAAGGACAGGGCAGTATGGAATTAGCAGTATGATAAGGAGGGTGGGGTACGTTATAGGGGAGGAGGGTATGGAATAAGTCAGGGTCAGGTGTGATAAGGAGGGGAGCAGTATGGGATTAGCAGTATGATAAGGAGGGTGGGGTATGTTATAGGGGGAGGAGGGTATGGAATAAGTCAGGGTCAGGTGTGATAAGGACGGGGCAGTATGGAATTAGCAGTATGATAAGGAGGGTGGGGTACTTTATAGGGGAGGAGGGTATGGAATAAGTCAGGGTAAGGTGTGATAAGGAGGGGAGCAGTATGGGATTTGAAGGCCTGTGGTATGCTATGGTATCTGTATCGTGCAGAAATAGTTGGAGTCTGTTATGATAAGAAGGGTGGGGTATGTTATAGGGGGAGGAGGGTAAGAAATAAGACAGGGTGCGGTGTGATAAGGAGGGGGACAGTATGGGGACCAGCAGGCCTCTGCTAAGATATAAGATCACACTACAGGAGTAGCAGACAGAGTACAATTTCAGGGTTAGCCTGCGTCCGGCCTCAGGGTCTTCTGTGTACACTTGACATGTGTGTGTCTGGCTGGTGGCTGTATTTGACAGATGACACATAGATGAAGTTGGGGCGGAGGAGGGGCTGGGTTATAGGGGGTATATCTAAGGGCCCAGACCCCAGAGCTGTCTCTGCTCCCTGCACACTCTACACAATGCTGCCACTTGTACTACTCCTGTCTCTGCTGGGGCTCAGCCTACAAGGAGGTATGTAGACTCATCTATATATGTATAATGCCTGCTGCTTAGGGTTCCTATATTCCCATGTCCCTACCGTACAGTACAGCTCTTATATCTCAATGCCCATCCAGCTGCCCTCCACACTTATCTGCTGGGTATAGGTAAAGCCTGGCAGGGACAGGGGACCACAGCTGGGATTAGATGCAGCATCATCCAACTACCGTAATATGTCTCTGTGGGGCCATCAAATACTCTAAATTTAAAAACTATATATATATATATATATATATATATATATATATATATATATATATATATATATATATTCGTTTGAATCCCAGTCAGGGCACTATTTGCATGGAGTTTGTATGTTCTCCCCATGTCTGCGTAGGTTTCCTCCAGGAACTCTGGTTTCTTTCCACGTCCCTAAAACATACCGATAAGTTAATTGGCTTCCCTCTAAATTGGCCCTAGATTATGATACATATACACCACGATACATACATAGATATAGGACTGTGGTAGGGATTAGATTGCGAACCCTTTGGAGGGGCAGTTAAGTGACCAGACTATATAGTCTGTACAGCACTGCGGAAGATGACGGCGCTATATAAATACTAAATAATATATATATATATATATATATATGTATGTATCCTGCCTGATAAAAGTCCTGGGATCTGTGTCCATAGGCTGCACCCGTTTCAGCCACCGAGTGCGCAGACGTGGAGCTGCGGCCGTTGCTACATGTGCTGGCAGTCAATCTAGCCCCTGTTTTTTGAAACGGGCCTAACTGACTAGCATATATATATTTATATTCATCATTATGTATTTATATAGCGCTGTTATTTTCTGCAGCACTTCAGATAAATAACCATCACAGGTGATGCACCCTTCCAGTACTGGCTAAGTAATAGTCCCGGAGCCTAAATGAACTGCACATAACTGCGAGAGATGGTCAGTGAGTGGTTAATACATATTTCATGCAAATTTGGACTAATCCATCTCCTCTTGGGGGATTCTCGGTATCTATTCTATACAAAAGCACTCCCTGGGAAAGATCTATACAAAGATGCCAGCCAGCCTCTCTACTCATTTGCACACTCTTTTGGCAGTTGGAATGAGAACCACAGTTTAATAAGTGATTTTGAAAAAGCCTGACAACCCCCCATGAGACAACCCCCCATGAGGAGATGGACTAGTCCAAAACTTGTTAGATTTGTGATATTTTTACTTCTTACTGTAAGTGGCAGGAACATAGCAAGAAAGTAACTTATAATGCATTTTAATCTGGGAGAAATGTATGGTACTTCTTGTACACATTTATTTTAAATTTTACAATTTCATGAGCGTAGTCCTTGAATTGCAGGTATTTGTGCTATGCAAGTGCCATGTAGTTATTTGTGCTATTTATGCCATGCCTGTATATGTGCTATATAAGTGCCACAATTGTACATGTACGGACCATGTATGCACTTATGCCATGTATGTGACATATATGTACTAATGCTATATATGGCCCCTTTGTGTTTTGGTGCTATATATCTTACATGGAAGTAAATGTGCTATGTGTGTCCCATATATGTATTTGTGCTATGCCTGTGCTATGCTTGCATTATTATTATTGATGTATAAAGCGCCCACATATTCTGTGGCGCTGTACAAAGTAAGAAACAATACAGACAATGGTAGATACTGATATAAAAAGTACAGATCTGGTACAAATTACAGAACTGGTAATTACAGCGATAAAAGTAACATGAATAAAATGTGTAAAAAAAATCAAAGAAACAAAAGGTGAGAGAGCCCTGCCCTTGTCAGCAGAAAGAAATCTACATGGATTCAAAGTATTTGTGTTATGTATGTGCCATATATGTGTACTTGTTACGTTTATGTACTTATATTATGTAAGTGGATGTATTTGTGTTGCCCAACCATGTATATATCGCGTACAGTGCTATAAAAGACAATGGAACTATAATGGAACTATAAAAATCATTATCTATTATTGTAATAACTAGTAGACCAAAGCCTGTTTAAAAACGGGCTCTAGGGTCTGTTTCTCGCCGCCGCATGTTACTGCTCGTGCGCGCGCACCCGCCGCATGCACACCCGGCGGCCCGCTCACACCCGCCCGGCTCCCTAGCCTGTCCTCCTGTCTCTGTGAGGCTGGGTCCGTGCTGCGCACATGCGCAGTAGCAAAAAGCACGGGCCCAGCTACACAGGGACAGCACACGCAGGGACACAGGGAGATTATTATAGAGGTTAACAACAACAACAACAATTCTCCAGTGGTCTCTGTACTTCAGTATAATAAGTGTTCCTCTCACCCGGGTCATATTGGAACACAGTGAGGATTGCTGGAAGGTCAGTAAATTAGCACTGGTGTGTCTTCATGCCAGTGTCACAGTGACAGCCTTTTCATTAATGAATCTAAGCTGCCCTGGATTTATAAGAAGCGAAAAAGAAAACTCTTGTTATACCTAGCATTATGATCTGATATGACCCAGGTGAGGGTATTCTTCTGACCACGGTCTTTAATGAATACCCTCCAGGCTTGTGAAGAGGCTTCTGGTATCCGGGCATGCTGGAAATGTTTGGCCACACTTCAGTAAATTGGGACCAGAATATTTAGATGTATGCGGATGAGTGGCTGGGAGTGGTGATTGGCCCTCCTCAGTCAGTAAGCAGCTGTAGGGGGGCACCCGGTGAGGGGGGCTCCATGTGATGGGCAAGGGGTGTGGAGCCCCTCCATCAGGACCTCTAAGAGAAGACAGTAAGAATGTGTGGGACTTCTGTGCCGCTTCACACTTTGCTGACAGTCTGGCTGAGGGGTGAGAAATCTGACCAGAGTCAGGAGAACAAGAGACAGCAGGAGATGAGGAGAAATCTCTGACAGAAGATTAGTGGAATCTCTAACAGGAGATAGGGGGGGTCTGGCATGGATGAGGGAGGCTGATGGAACATGAGAGGGTCTGGCATGGATGAGGGAGGCTGATGGAATATGAGAGGGTCTGACATGGATGAGGGAGGCTGATGGAACATGAGAGGGTCTGACATGAGATGAGAGGTGCTGGTAGAATATGATAGGGTCTGGCATGGATGAGGGAGGCTGATGGAACATGAGAGGGTCTGGCATGGATGAGGGAGGCTGATAGAACATTAGAGGGTCTGGCATGGATGAGGGAGGCTGATGGAACATGAGAGGGTCTGACGTGAGATGAGGGGTGCTGGTAGAATATGAGAGGGTCTGGCATGGATGAGGGAGGCTGATAGAACATGAGAGGGTCTGGCATGGATGAGGGAGGCTGATGGAACATGAGAGGGTCTGGCATGGATGAGGGAGGCTGAAGGAACATGAGAGGGTCTGGCATGGATGAGGGAGGCTGATAGAACATTAGAGGGTCTGGCATGGATGAGGGAGGCTGATGGAACATGAGAGGGTCTGGCATGGATGAGGGAGGCTGATAGAACATGAGAGGGTCTGGCATAGATGAGGGAGGCTGATGGAACATGAGAGGGTCTGGCATGGATGAGGGAGGCTGATAGAACATTAGAGGGTCTGGCATGGATGAGGGGTGCTGGTAGAATATGAGAGGGTCTGGCATGGATGAGGGAGGCTGATGGAACATGAGAGGGTCTGACATGGATGAGGGAGGCTGATGGAACATGAGAGGGTCTGACGTGAGATGAGGGGTGCTGGTAGAATATGAGAGGGTCTGGCATGGATGAGGGAGGCTGATAGAATATGAGAGGGTCTGGCATGGATGAGGGAGGCTGATGGAACATGAGAGGGTCTGGCATGAGATGAGAGGGTGGCATAAGATGCTGGAGGCCTGCAGGACATCGGAGGGGCTGGCATGAGATGAGGAGGGGCTGGCTGAAGATGAGAGGGGCCGTCAAGAGATAGGAAGTAGGAGATGAGAAGGATTGGGCTGGCATGAGATGGGGGTGACAGAAGGGGACTGAGGTTGGCAGAAGTTGAGTAGAGCTGGCATGAGAGAAAGGGTCTGGAATACAATAAGGGGGGAATGGCAGAAGATGATGGAGGCTGGCCGGACATTGGAAGGTCTGGCATAGATGAGGGAATCTGGCAGGAGATAAAAGGGGCTCACGTGAAATGGGAGGGCTGGTGGTAGATAAGAGGAACTGGCATGAGATGATGGGGGCTTGCAAATGATGGGAGAGGCTTGCAGGAGAAGTGAGTTCCCTGTCAAGGGAAAGGGTTGGGTGGTGTCAGAGCTGATGCATTTGCCCCCTCTCTAATATCCCATCTTCTGCAGACGATTTTGAGGGACATCTGCTGGATTTATAGACTTTCCCTTCAAGTGTCCCTCAGCTCTTTCTGGCTGTGTGATGTGAGATGCCACCATCTGATGTCCCTGTCTGTGGATAATGGATGATAGCGGTGGTACATATAATAGTATCATACGGAGGACAGGATGGAACAGAGACAGAGGAATGTTTAGCAACATTGTGTCCCTGGAAAGAGGAGCAGATTGCTGGGTACAAAGTTTTTCACTGTGGGAGCTACTGCAGGTGTTGAGGGATGGGTGGGTGAGGTGGTTGGGAACAATCTGATATAAGGGTTACCCTCTTCTCTCTATTCACTTTTTTCTTCCATTTCCTCCAGGGATCAGACCTCAACAAGCTGCAGCAGGAAACCCCATATATCAGCCGGAGTATGTCCGAGGTGAGAGCCCCCAGCAATAGCATATTGCCTGACCCAAAGAGCATCTGCCCCCCCACCCCCCACCCAAAGCATATCCAAATTGAGACTACCCAACCCACATGACATGATGTCTGAGTAGATCTTAGGTGAGAGCTACCAATCATCACATAATGCCATACTGACAAACTATAACAGCAACTGCCCAACTCATCTTCAGAGTATGTCCAAGATAAGAGCATCCAACCTACATAGCAAGAGTCCTGATTGACCACAACATCAACTGCCAACCCTTCCCTGAGTATGTCTTAGTCGACTACCCTCGACTATAATACGTGTACATTTTAAAAAGTTGCGTCAAATTTTGGAGCGATTTACCGGCAAAAATAAAAATAGCGGTAATTTAGAATGATCGATAAATAACGGTATTTATAATGTAAAATCGTTAATTCCGATTATTACCGGTACGTTAACAAAATTGATTAACGAAATATACCGATTAAAAACAGATTGGAGTTGATAACAAAAATATATTAACGTTAAATATCGTAATGTTATTCAACAATACAGCTTAACCCAACCCTAGTCTCATACAGAACCCTCCCTTGCTGGTGCTTAACCCTAACCCCCCATGCTGGTGCCTAACCCTAACCAACCCTCATGTTGGTGCCTAACCCTAACTATACCTAACTCTACTCTCACACAGAAGACCCCTAGACCCCCCTGGTGGTGCCTAACCCTAAAACTCCCCTGGTGGTGCCTAACCCTAAAACCCCCCTGGTGGTGCCTAACCCTAACCACCCCCCTCCCCTGGTGGTGCCTAACCCTAACCACCCCCCTGGTGGTGCCTAGCCCTAACTACCCCCCTGCATAAACAGCCTTTTACACATAGAAAGGATAATATTGTAATAACACATATTATCATAAATAAATCATTACATATAATGACCTATTATCATAATTACATCATTACACATCTTAAAGACATATATAATTGTTAATTACCGTAATTACATCACTACACATCTTTATTTATCGTAATGTCACATATATCGATATAATCCACATATATCGATATAATCGTCCAATATCGTAATAAACATACACAATATCAGACAATGAATGTCTAGATTTAGTTTCACAAACCTCTATTTATCAATCGTACTTTATCGTTTTACGTAAAATGTTGATATTTCGCAACAGCGCCCAAACATTTTCAAAGTTTAGTGAGAAATTACAAAACCAATAATTAACATTAAAAAAGATAGCCGTGCCCAAATTTATTAGCGCTGTAATTAGCTGATCCGCATATTACAGGGTGTCTGACTGAACCCAACATCTATTGCCTCCCCCAAAGTATGCCCAAGGAGAGAGCTCCTAACCCTATCACACGCATCTTCCTTGCCTTCACACAAACTGCTAACCCTCCTCTTCCCCAATGATGTTGAAGGTGAGAGCATCTAACCAACATCACATGATGTCTGACTGATTAAAATAGCAGCTCTTCAACTCACCCCTCCCCCACCACCTGGTATATCCAAAGTGAGGGCCCGCTAACTGCCCCCCTCCCAACTATGTCTGAGGTAACAGTATCTAGCCCATGTCATGTGACATCTGGCCAACTCTGAAGCCCCCTAACTGCCCTCCCCCAACCTAATATTTTGAAGTGAAAGCATCCAACCCTACATCACACGACGCTTAACTGATCCTCAGTAACAAAATTCTGCCCCTTCATTTAAGGTCTATCCCCCTGTGTATTTCCAAGCAGAGGCATATCTAGAGGGGTGCAGGCATGACTCCTGCCATGGGCGCCACAGCAACATGGGCGCGACATCTCCTCCTGTGCTGTGTCGCCATGCCTGCCCCTGTGTCTCCCCATCACTCAGATCAGATTAATTCTGTTATATGGCTGGTTAATTTATGCATGTAGAGCTCACTTGGCTTTGTGCTAGAAAAGAGGACAGAGAGGGAATAAGAAGAAAAAAGTAACTTCAGCAATATTCCGAGCAATTTCCCGAGCAATTTCAGTTTTTGCCATAGGCTCTTTATTACCCAGATACATCCCTGTTTCCGAGGTGAGAGCAACCCTTCAAACCCCCCCCCCCCCTCCTTGCACAAGTCTACAGTAACTGCCCGAGGTGAGAGCATTCAACCTACATCACATAATGCCTGACCAACCCCACAGCAGGAACTGCTCGGCCCCTGGAGTGTGTCTTACACCACATGTGGAATTACCACTAGAACATATGGTGCCATTTGTTGCTGAGTCTATAGTGAGGAACCTCTACACCAAGTCATCAATGGAAACCAGTGGCTGAAAGCAGAAATGTATGGCTCGTGTGGCATGTGGCTCATGGCTCATGTGGCATTGTAGGTCTACCCCAAACCGTTCCTAAAATCAGCCCAAACTGACATTATCTTATTCCCTGTATTACATGACTTTTAAATTCCTCCCAATTTTCAGACATGGACATCCTGCCAGGTACCAGGATCACACATTTCCTAACTGAGTCTCTTATATTTTATGTAGGTGCCGGGGCCCAACAGCCAGGACCTCTGGGAGCTAAAGCTGGGGGTAAGAGGGACTGTGCTCTATGCTATCTGTATAAAACACACTGAGCAGTACAACCACCTATATAAACAGTTCACCTGTAATACTGTGTATATGTTACGGCCAGAACCCGAAGTGTGGCCACTTCTAGTTCTGGCCGGCCGCTTCGGGTTCTGGCCGGCCAATGCACGAAGTGGCCGCAGCGCAGCGGCCAATGTTAGAAATGGAATGTTTCCTTTTATTATGAATGTAGTTTTCCGGCCGTCTCTGGCCAAAATGTAGCAAAACAGTTCGTTCATTAAATGAAATGAAGCTGGCGGCAATGTAGAAGGATAAAGCCGCCCGGCTTCTGCTCCGCCTCCTCTCCTCCGCCCCTGCCTCTCTCTCTTCTCCCCGATACTGGCAGCGGGGGACATGCGTGTCCCCCCAGAGTCGTTCGTTGCGGCAGGCAATCCTGTCGTTCGTCCCTGCAGAGCGGGTGCTGGCAGAAGCAATGGCTGCAGCCTCCCCGCTCTGCTTTCCTGGCGCCACGAACGACTCTCGGGGACACGCGTGTCCCCGCCGGCTGCCCGAAGAAGAGAGAGAGAGAGAGAGAAGAGGCAGGGGCGGAGGAGAGGAGGCGGAGCCGCCAGCTTCATTTCATTTAATGAACGAACTGTTTTGCTACATTTTGGCCAGAGACGGCCGGAAAACTACATTCATAATAAAAGGAAACATTCCATTTCTAACATTGGCCGCTGCGCTGCGGCCACTTCGCGCATTGGCCGGCCAGAACCCGAAGTGGCCGGCCAGAACTAGAAGTGGCCACACTTCGGGTTCTGGCCGTAACATATAAACTGAATACAACCATCTTCATGTACAGTCTAATAGTAACACTGTGTATATGTTATGGCCCAAGCCGGAAGTGTGAGCAGTTCCCAGATTGCCCGGCCAATGTGTGAAGTGGCCAAGAGATGTGGCCAAGATCGGATGTAAGAGAACATATAGTACCTTGGCTGGTGAGGTGACAAAAAATATTTTTTTTCCGAATGTGCGACCTGCAGGGCTATGACTTAAACTAACCTTCACCTCTCTAATGCCTAACACTAATCTCCAATCTCTACTCTCCTGAGTCTCTCCTCTGGCTAAAACTAACCTCCCCTTATCTCTGCTTAAAATGAACCTACCCTCTTCTGTGCCTACCACTAACCTCCCCCTCTTCTCTACCTAACCCTAACCCCCCTCTCCTCTGCCTAACCCTAACCTCCCCCTCTCCTCTGCCTAACCCTAACCTCCCCCTCTCCTCTGCCTAACCCTAACCTCCCCCTCTCCTCTGCCTAACCATAACCTCCCCCTCTCCTCTGCCTAACCCTAACCTCCCCCTCTCCTCTGCCTAACCCTAACCTCCCCCTCTCCTCTGCGTAACCCTAACCTCGCCCTCTCCTCTGCCTAACCCTAACCTCCCCCTCTCCTCTGCCTAACCCTAACCTCCCCCTCTCCTCTACCTAACCATAACCTCCCCCTCTCCTCTGCCTAACCCTAACCTCCCCCTCTCCTCTGCGTAACCCTAACCTCCCCCTCTCCTCTGCGTAACCCTAACCTCCCCCTCTCCTCTGCCTAACCCTAACCTCACCCTCTCCTCTGCCTAACCCTAACCTCCCCCTCTCCTCTGCCTAACCCTAACCTCCCCCTCTCCTCTGCCTAACCATAACCTCCCCCTCTCCTCTGCCTAACCCTAACCTCCCCCTCTACTCTGCCTAACCATAACCTCCCCCTCTCCTCTGCGTAACCCTAACCTCCCCCTCTCCTCTGCCTAACCCTAACCTCCCCCTCTCCTCTGCCTAACCCTAACATCCCCCTCTCCTCTGCCTAACCCTAACCTCCCCCTCTCCTCTGCCTAACCCTAACCTCCCCCTCTCCTCTGCCTAACCCTAACCCCCCCCCCCCCTCTCCTCTGCCTAACCCTAACCTCCCCCTCTCCTCTGCCTAACCCTAACCTTCCCCTCTTCTCTGCCTAACCCTAACCACCCCCTCTCCTCTGTCTAACCCTAACCTCCCCCTCTCCTCTACCTAACCCTAACCTCCCCCTCTCCTCTGCCTAACCCTAACCTCCCCCTCTCCTCTGCCTAACCCTAACCTCCCCCTCTCCTCTGCCTAACCATAACCTCCCCCTCTCCTCTGCCTAACCCTAACCTCCCCATCTCCTCTGCCTAACCCTAACCTCCCCCTCTCGTCTGCCTAACCCTAACCTCCCCCTCTCCTCTGCCTAACCATAACCTCCCCCTCTCCTCTGCGTAACCCTAACCTCCCCCTCTCCTCTGCCTAAACCTAACCACCCCCTCTCCTCTGCCTAACCCTAACCTCCCCCTCTCCTCTGCCTAACCCCCCCCCCCCTCCCTTCAACTTAACGCTAACCTTCTCACTTCTCCAGATTCTTTCATGTCCAAGAAAGTGACATGACACTGGGCAAATAGTGAAGTACCAGGAAAGCCATTTTGCTCATTGGCCGGCCAGTGTGAGAGGGGAATTTACCAGTAAATTGACCATTTTGAGAAATACCCAGCCAGTTCCCATTTTGGACGATTTCTGGCTTTGGCCATAACACATACATTGACTACAACCATCTCCATGTACAGTCTACCTGTAACACCGTGCATTCACTGATTACAACCATCTCCATATACAGTCTACCTGTAACACCGTGCATTCACTGATTACAACCATCTCCATATACAGTCCACCTGTAACACTGTGTATACACTGACTACAACCATCTCCATGTACAGTCTGCCTGTAATACTGTGCATATACTGACTACAACCATCTCCATATACAGTCTGCCTGTAATACTGTGCATATACTGACTACAACCATCTCCATATACAGTCTGCCTGTAATACTGTGCATACTCTGACTACAACCATCTCCATGTACAGTTCACCTGTAACACTGTGCATACACTGACTACAACCGTCTCCATATACAGTCTGCCTGTAATGCTGTGCATATACTGACTACAACCATCTCCATGTAGACTCTACCAGTAACGCTGTGTATACACTGACTACAACCATCTCCATGTACAGTCTGCCTGTAATACTGTGCATATACTGACTACAACCATCTCCATATACAGTCTGCCTGTAATTCTGTGCATATACTGACTACAACCATCTCCATATACAGTCTACCTGTAACACTGTGTATACACTGACTACAACCATCTCCATGTATAGTCTACCTGTAACACTGTGCATACACTGACTACAACCATCTCCATGTAGACTCTACCAGTAACGCTGTGTAGACACTGACTACAACCATCTTCATGTACAGTCTACCTGTAACACTGTGTATACTCTGAATACAACCGTCTCCATATACAGTCAACCTGTAATACTGTGCATATACTGACTACAACCATCTCCATATACAGTCTACCTGTAACACTGTGTATACACTGACACTGACTACAACCATCTCCATGTATAGTCTACCTGTAACACTGTGCATACTCTGACTACAACCATCTCCATATACAGTCTACCTGTAACACTGTGTATACACTGACTACAACCATCTCCATGTAGACTCTACCAGTAACGCTGTGTATACACTGACTACAACCATCTCCATGTACAGTCTGCCTGTAATACTGTGCATACTCTGACTACAACCATCTCCATATACAGTCTACCTGTAATACTGTGCATATACTGACTACAACCATCTCCATATACAGTCTACCTGTAACACTGTGTATACACTGACTACAACCATCTCCATGTATAGTCTACCTGTAACACTGTGTATACACTGACTACAACCATCTTTACATACAGTCTACCTGTAACACTGTGCATACTCTGACTACAACCATCTCTATGTACAGTCTACCTGTAATACTGTGTATACACTGACTACAACCATCTCCATGTACAGTCTACTTGTAACACTGTGCATACTCTGACTACAACCATCCCCATGTACAGTCCTACCTGTATCACTGTGTATACACTGACTACAACCATCTCCATGTACAGTCTACCTGTAACACTGTGTATACATTGACTACAACGATCTTTACGTACAGTCTACCTGTAACACTGTGCATACTCTGACTACAACCATCTCTATGTATAGTCTACTTGTAATACTGTGCATATACTGACTACAACCATCTCCATATACAGTCTACCTGTAACACTGTGTATACACTGACTACAACCATCTCCATGTACAGTCTGCCTGTAACACTGAACATATACTGATTAGAACCATCTCCATGTACAGTCTGCCTGTAACACTGTGCTTACACTGACTACAACCATCTCCGTGAGCAGTCTAACTGACACTGTGTATAGGCTCTCCAATGTCTCCATGTACAGTCTACCTGTAATGCTGTGCATACACTGACTACAACCGTCTCCATGTACAGTCTAACTGTAACACTATGTTAACACTGCCTACAACCACGTCCATATACATTTGACCTGTAAAACTGTGTCCACGCTGACTACAATCATCTCCTTGTACAGTCTACCTGTACCGCTGTGCACATACTGACAGTGGCGTAGTGGCGTAGCACGGTGGCGTAGTGGTTAGCGCTCTCGTCTTGCAGCGCTAGGTCCCAGGTTTGTATCCCAGCCAGGTCAACATCTGCAAGGAGTTTGTATGTTCTCCCCGTGTCTGTGTGGGTTTCCTCTGGGTACTCCGGTTTCCTCCCACATCCCAAAAACATACAGATAAGTTAATTGGCTTCCCCCTAAATTGACCCTAGACTAAAATATACATGCACTACACAATACATACATAGACATATGACTATGGTAGGGACTAGATTGTGAGCTCCTTTAAGGGACAGTTAGTGACAAGACTATATATACTCTGTACAGCGCTGCGGAAGATGTTGGCGCTATATAAATACTAACTAATAATGCTGACTACAACAATCTTCATGTACAGTCAACTTGTAACACTGTGCATACACTGACTATAACTATTTCCATGTACAGTCTACCTGTAATGCTGTGCATATACTGGCTACAACCATCTCCATGAACAGTCTAACTGTAATGCTGTGCATTCACTGACTACAACTATCTCCATGAACAGTCTAACTGACACTGTGTATAATGACTACACCATCTCCATGTACAGTTTAAGTGTAACACTGTGCATACAGTGACTTTAGCTATCTCCATGTACAGTCTAACTGTAAAGCTGTGCTTACAATGACCACAACCATCACCATGTACAGTATACTTGTAATGCTGTGTATACAATGACTACAACTATCTCTATGAACAGTCTACCTGTAATGCTGTGAATACACTGGGCCTGATTCACAAAGCTCTGCTAACCCAGTTTAAACTTTTAGACGTGCTAACCTTTGCACCGCTGAGTTAGCATGGATTTGTGCTGCTGATCGCGCGCAAAGGCCTGCGCAACGCCCATAGGGCTTAATGGGTGCATTTTGCGCGAGTTTTTTTTTATCACGCCTAAACTGAGTTTAGGCGTGATAAAGGGCTTTTCACAGGCGTGCTAACTGTTAGCACCGCTTTGTGAATCAGGCCCACTGACTACAACCGTCTCCATGTACAGTCTACCTGTAACACTGAACATACACTGACTACAACCATCTCCATGTACAGTTTACATGTAATGCTGTGCATACACTGACTACAACCGTCTCCATATACAGTCTACCTGTAACACTGTGTATACACTGACTACAATCATCTCTATGTATAGTCTACCTGTACCGCTGTGCATATACCGTCTACAACCATCTCTATGTACAGTCTACCTGTGTAATACTGTGCATATACTGAATATAGACATCTTCATGTACAGTCTACCTATAACATTGTGTTTACAGTGACTACCAACATATACATGAACACGGTGGGCTTGATTCACAAAGCGGTGCTAACTGTTAGCATGCCTGTGAAAAGCCCCTTAGCATGCCTAAAACAGCTGTTCACGCGCTAAATCGCCCACAAAATGTTGCACCGTTCATGCATAATTAGCGTGCAAACGGTGCGCCATTTCGGGCGCAACGTGCAGCGCAAATCTTTGCGTGCAATTTTTTTGAAGATTTGTGTGTGCTAACTACTTACTTTGCACCCTAGTTAGCACACCCAAAACCTTTAGGCGTGCTAACTAGGTTAGCACCGCTTTGTGAATCGAGGCCTGTAACTGTAACACTGTATCGGCACTGACTACAACAACCTCAATATACATTTGACCTGTAACACTGTGCAAACACTTTCTACAAACATCTCTATATACAGACTACAGCCATCGCTGTTTACACTCTAAAGGTACATACACA
This sequence comes from Hyperolius riggenbachi, assembly GCF_040937935.1. Classification (NCBI taxonomy): domain Eukaryota; kingdom Metazoa; phylum Chordata; class Amphibia; order Anura; family Hyperoliidae; genus Hyperolius; species Hyperolius riggenbachi. Next base: position 73,368,760 of record NC_090652.1, on the reverse strand, counting down.
CGTCTGATTTTTCCAAACGACCGGTCGTTCAGATGTCAAATTGGGCGTGTGTACAAATGATCATTCAGCTGATAACGCTGGTTTTGACGGATCCGCTTGGCGGATCGTTCAAGACCAGTCTTATGAGCTGAACGATAGTTTGTACACACGCTCGATTTGACGTCCAAACGACCGGTCTGAACGACCGGTCATTTGGAAAAATCAGACGTGTGTATGTACCTTAACCACTTCCCGACCGCCTAACGCACAGAGGCGGCCGGGAAGTGGAGCCCTTAAGGACCGGCTCACCCACAGAGGCGGCGGTCCATTTAAGGGCATGGGCGGAGCGATCGCAACATCCCGCCGGCTATACGGAAGCGCCGGCGGGATGTTAACCCCGCGATCGCCGCATACAAAGTGTATAATACACTTTGTAATGTTTACAAAGTGTATTATACAGGCTGCCTCCTGCCCTGGTGGTCCCAGTGTCCGAGGGACCGCCAGGGCAGGCTGCAGCCACCCTAGTCTGCACCCAAGCACACTGATTTCTCCCCCCCCTGCCCCAGATCGCCCACAGCACCCATCAGACCCCCCCCCCCCCCTGCCCAGACCCCTGTTTGCACCCAATCACCCCCCTAATCACCCATCAATCACTCCCTGTCACTATCTGTCAACGCTATTTTTTTTTTATCCCCCCCCCCTGCTCCCTGCCCCCTCCTGATCACCCCCCACCCCTCAGATTCTCCCCAGACCCCCCCCCCCCCCCAGACCACCACCCCCCCTGTTTACTGTATGCATCTATCCCCCTGATCACCTGTCAATCACCTGTCAATCACCTGTCAATCACCCATCAATCACCCGTCAATCACCCCCTGTCACTGCCACCCATCAATCAGCCCCTAACCTGCCCCTTGCGGGCAATCTGATCACCCCCCCACACCAATAGATCGCCCACAGATCCGACATCAGATCACCTCCCAAATCCATTGTTTACATCTATTCTCTCCTCTAAACACCCACTAATTACCCATCAATCACCCATCAATCACCCCCTATCACCACCTGTCACTTTTACCTATCAGATCAGACCCTAATCTGCCCCTTGCGGGCACCCAATCACCCGCCCACACGCTCAGATTGCCCTCTGACCCCCCCTTATCAATTCACCAGTGCATTAATTACATCTGTTCTTCCCTGTAATAACCCACTGATCACCTGTCAATCACCTGCCAATCACCTATCACCCATCAATCACCCCCTGTCACCCCCTGTCACTGCCACCCATCAATCAGCCCCTAACCTGCCCCTTGCGGGCAATCTGATCACCCACCCACACCATTAGATCGCCCGCAAACCCGCCGTCAGATTACCTCCCAAATGTATCGTTTACATCTGTTATCTTCTCTAAACACCCACTAATTACCCATCAATCACCCATCAATCACCCCCTATCACCACCTGTCACTGTTACCTATCAGATCAGACCCTAATCTGCCCCTTGCGGGCACCCAATCACCCGCCCACACGCTCAGATTGCCCTCAGACCCCCCCCCTTATCAATTCGCCAGTGCATTAATTACATCTGTCCTTCCCTGTAATAACCCACTGATCACCTGTCAATCACCTGCCAATCACCTATCACCCATCAATCACCCGCTGTCACTGCCACCCAACAATCAGCCCCTAACCTGCCCCTTGCGGGCAATCTGATCACCCACCCACACCAATAGATCGCCCGCAGATCCGACATCAGATCACCACCCAAGCGCAGTGTTTCCATCTATTCTCTCCTCTAAACACCCACTAATTACCCATCAATCACCCATCAATCACTCCCTATCACCACCTGTCACTGTTACCTATCAGATCAGACCCTAATCTGCCCCTTGCGGGCACCCAATCGCCCGCCTACACGCTCAGATTGCCCTCAGACCCCCCCTTATCAATTCGCCAGTGCAATATTTACATCTGTTCTCCCCTGTAATAACCCACTGATTACCTGTCAATCACCTATCAATCACCCATCAATCACCCCCTGTCACTGCCACCCATCAATCACCCCCTGTCACTGCCACCCATCAATCACCCGCTGTCACTGCCACCCATCAATCAGCCCCTAACCTGCCCTTTGCGGGCAAACTGATCACCCACCCACACCAATAGATCGCCCGCAGATCCGACATCAGATCACCACCCAAGCGCAGTGTTTCCATCTATTCTCTACCCTAAACACCCACTAATTACCCATCAATCACCCCCTGTCACTGCTACCTATCAGATTAGACCCCTATCTGCCCCTAGGGCACTCAATCACCCGCCCACACCCTCAGAATGCCCTCAGACCCCAGCCCTGATCACCTCGCCAGTGCATTGCTTGCATCTATTCCCCCCTCTAATCACACCTTGAGACACCCATCAATCACCTCCTGTCACCCCCTAGCACACCTACCCATCAGATCAGGCCCCAATTTGCCCCGTGTGGGCTCCTGATCACTCGGCCAAACCCTCAGACCCCCTTCCGATCACCTCCCCAGTGCATGGATTGCATCTATTTTCCCCTCTAACCACCCCCTGAGACACCCATCAATCACCTCCTGTCACCCCCCTAGCACTCCTATCCATCAGATCAGGCCCAATACAACCTGTCATCTAAAAGGCCACCCTGCTTATGACCGGTTCCACAAAATTCGCCCCCTCATAGACCACCTGTCATCAAAATTTGCAGATGCTTATACCCCTGAACAGTCATTTTGAGACATTTGGTTTCCAGACTACTCACGGTTTTGGGCCTGTAAAATGCCAGGGCGGTATAGGAACCCCACAAGTGACCCCATTTTAGAAAAAAAAGACACCCCAAGGTATTATGTTAGGTGTATGACGAGTTCATAGAAGATTTTATTTTTGTCAAAAGTTAGCGGAAATTAATTTTTATTGGTTTTTTTTCACAAAGTGTCATTTTTCACTAACTTGTGACAAAAAATAAAATCTTCTATGAACTCGCCATACACCTAACGGAATACCTTGGGGTGTCTTCTTTCTAAAATGGGGTCACTTGTGGGGTTCCTATACTGCCCTGGCATTTTAGGGGCCCTAAACCGCGAGGAGTAGTCTAGAAAACAAATGCTTCAAAATGACCTGTGAATAGGACGTTGGGCCCCTTAGCGCACCTAGGCTGCAAAAAAGTGTCACACATGTGGTACCGCCGTACTCAGGAAAAGTAGTATAATGTGTTTTGGGGTGTATTTTTACACATACCCATGTTGGGTGGGAGAAATTTCTATGTAAATGGACAATTGTGTGTAAAAAAATCAAACAATTGTCATTTACAGAGATATTTCTCCCACTTAGCATGGGTATGTGTAAAAATACACCCCAAAACGCATTATACTACTTCTCCTGAGTACAGCGGTACCACATGTGTGGCACTTTTTTACACCCTAAGTACGCTAAGGGGCCCAAAGTCCAATGAGTACCTTTAGGATTTCACAGGTCATTTTGCGACATTTGGTTTCAAGACTACTCCTCACGGTTTAGGGCCCCTAAAATGCCAGGGCAGTATAGGAACCCCACAAATGACCCCATTCTAGAAAGAAGACACCCAAAGGTATTCCGTACGGAGTATGGTGAGTTCATAGAAGATTTTATTTTTTGTCACAAGTTAGCGGAAAATGACACTTTGTGAAAAAAAACTATTAAAATCAATTTCCGCTAACTTGTGACAAAAAAATAAAAACTTCTATGAACTCACCATACTCCTAACGGAATACCTTGGGCTGTCTTCTTTCTAAAATGGGGTCATTAGTGGGGTTCCTATACTGCCCTGGCATTTTAGGGGCCCTAAACCGTGAGGAGTAGTCTTGAAACAAAAATGACCTGTGAAATCCTAAAGGTACTCATTGGACTTTGGGCCCCTTAGTGCAGTTAGGGTGCAAAAAAGTGCCACACATGTGGTATCGCCGTACTCGGGAGAAGTAGTACAATGTGTTTTGGGGTGTATTTTTACACATACCCATGCTGGGTGGGAGAAATACCTCTGTAAATGACAATCTTTTGATTTTTTTACACACAATTGTCCATTTACAGAGGTATTTCTCCCACCCAGCATGGGTATGTGTAAAAATACACCCCAAAACACATTGTACTACTTCTCCCGAGTATGGCGATACCACATGTGTGGCACTTTTTTGCACCCTAACTGCGCTAAAGGGCCCAAAGTCCAATGAGTACCTTTAGGATTTCACAGGTCATTTTGAGAAATTTCGTTTCAAGACTACTCCTCACGGTTTAGGGCCCCTAAAATGCCAGGGCAGTATAGGAACCCCACAAATGACCCCATTTTAGAAAGAAGACACCCCAAGGTATTCCGTTAGGAGTATGGTGAGTTCATAGAAGATTTTATTTTTTGTCAAAAGTTAGCGGAAATTGATTTTAATTGTGTTTTTTCACAAAGTGTCATTTTCCGCTAACTTGTGACAAAAAAATAAAATCTTCTATGAACTCGCCATACTACTAACGGAATACCTTGGGGTGTCTTCTTTCTAAAATGGGGTCATTTGTGGGGTTCCTATACTGCCCTGGCATTTTAGGGGCCCTAAACCGTGAGGAGTAGTCTTGAAATGAAATTTCTCAAAATGACCTGTGAAATCCTAAAGGTACTCATTGGACTTTGGGCCCTTTAGCGCAGTTAGGGTGCAAAAAAGTGCCACACATGTGGTATCGCCGTACTCAGGAGAAGTAGTATAATGTGTTTTGTGGTGTATTTTTACACATACCCATGCTGAGTGGGAGAAATATCTCTGTAAATGGACAATTGTGTGTAAAAAAAATTAACAAATTGTCATTTACAGAGATATTTCTCCCACCCAGCATGGGTATGTGTAAAAATACACCCCAAAACACATTATACTACTTCTCCTGAGTACGGCAATACCACATGTGTGGCACTTTTTTGCAGCCTAACTGCGCTAAGGGGTCCAAAGTCCAATGAGCACCTTTAGGCTTTACAGGGGTGCTTACAATTTAGCACCCCCCAAAATGTCAGGACAGTAAACACACCCCACAAATGATCCCATTTTGGAAAGTAGACCCTTCAAGGTATTCAGAGAGGGGCATGGTGAGTCCGTGGCAGATTTCATTTTTTTTTGTCGCAAGTTAGAAGAAATGGAAACTTTTTTTTTTTTTTTTTTTTCTCACAAAGTGTCATTTTCCGCTTACTTGTGACAAAAAATAATATCTTCTATGAACTCACTATGCCTCTCAGTGAATACTTTGGGATGTCTTCTTTCCAAAATGGGGTCATTTGGGGGGTATTTATACTATCCTGGAATTCTAGCCCCTCATGAAACATGACAGGGGGTCAGAAAAGTCAGAGATGCTTGAAAATGGGAAAATTCACTTTTTGCACCATAGTTTGTAAACGCTATAACTTTTACCCAAACCAATAAATATACACTGAATGGGTTTTTTTTTATCAAAAACATGTTTGTCCACATTTTTCGCGCTGCATGTATACAGAAATTTTACTTTATTTGAAAAATGTCAGCACAGAAAGTTAAAAAAATCATTTTTTTGCCAAAATTCATGTCTTTTTTGGTGAATATAATAAAAAGTAAAAATCGCAGGAGCAATCAAATAGCACCAAAAGAAAGCTTTATTAGTGACAAGAAAAGGAGCCAAAATTCATTTAGGTGGTAGGTTGTATGAGCGAGCAATAAACCCTGAAAGCTGCAGTGGTCTGAATAGAAAAAAAGTGGCCGGTCCTTAAAGGGACTCCGAGCTCAGCGAAAAAAGTAAAGTTGTACTCACCAGGGTCTTTCTCCAGCCCAGTGCTGGTCGGGAGGTCCCACGCCGGCGTCCTGGCTCCTCTCCTTCACCCCGCTCCGGTATGGCTGACAGGCCGCAGCCCGGGCGACACTCGGTGGAGTGTCGGGCTGCAGCTTCCGCGTATGACGCGGATTACGTCACACGCCGGCCGCCTCGCGTCATCACGGCGGCCGGCGTGAAAGTACTGCGCATGCGCGATTAAAGCGTCATACGCGGAAGCTGCAGCCCGACACTCCACCGAGTGTCGCCCGGGCTGCGGCCTGTCAGCCATACCGGAGCGGGGTGAAGGAGAGGAGCCAGGACGCCGGCGTGGGACCTCCCGACCAGCACTGGGCTGGAGAAAGACCCTGGTGAGTACAACTTTACTTTTTTCGCTGAGCTCGGAGTCCCTTTAAGGGGTAGAAAGCCCTAGGTCCTCAAGTGGTTAAGTGTAACACTGTGCATACACTGACTACAACCACCACCGTGTTCAGACTGAGTGTAACAATGTGCATACACTGACTACAACCAACACTGTGTTCAGACTGAGTGTAACAATGTGATTACACATGCAAATAGACCTGCACACAGAGACAGTCCAGTGACTCTTATCATTTGCCACTTGCCAGTGACTGCAGTGACTGTTTTATCTGGTCTGTATATCTGATGCTTTTATAATGTTATTTTTTTTAATTAATATTGTTGTGTGTATATATAATTACAGGAAAATACAAACACCCATCTCAGGGCTATCAGCAAGGTCCATCAGGTAAGGATGTTATACACTGCTGCTGGCAATTGGCAAGAATAAGTTAAACAGTGGTTACGTGTGTGTGTGTGTGTGTGTGTGTGTGTGTGTGTGTGCGTGCGTGCGTGCGTGCATGCGTGCGTGCGCGCGTGCGTGTGTGTCATACAGTATGTGTGTGTTTGCATGTGCACATTGTTGTGTGCAGTGTGGGGAATAGGACCTGATTGGCAGGGCAGTAAATAAAGTTGCTAAATTGACTGGTGATGTGTGAGAGGAGAAGTTGCCATAGGTCAGGTGACTGAAACCATGGAGGTAGGTAGGAATGTCATAAGCAAAATCAAGTTGGCAGGGTTTGCTAGGTAGGGGTCATGTGAGTGAGAATGGATAGGCCGTGGTCAGAGTAACTGGGGGAAGGATGGCAGGGGTCAGGTAAATGGGAGCAAGATGACAGGGGTTGGGTGAGTGGGGGCACAATGGTAGCAGTTGGGTAATCCGGTGGCGTACGTTAAAAAAGGGCGCCGGGAAAAAAGGGCGCTGGGTTTCAAACGATAAGCATGAATAACGTTTAAAAAAAATTGTGCTATATTTCGTTTAAAAATAATGTTTTATAAAGTTATAAATCATTAAATAATGTGTATGAAATCGGCAATTGTAAAAACGTTAATCTTCCCTGTTTAAAAAGTGAAGTGTATAAAAATGTTTTATAAAAGAATAATAAGAATGTTACTAAAACTATACTTAACCCTACTCTCACACAGAACCCTCCCTGTACCTATCCCTAACCCCTAGACCCCCTGGTGGTGCCTAAACCTAAGACCCCCCTGGTGTTGCCTAACCCCGAGACCCCCCTGGTGGTGCCTAACTCTAAGACCCCCCTGGTGGTGCCTAACCCTAAGACCCCCTGGTGGTGCCTAACCCTAAGACCCCCCTGGTGGTGCCTAACCCTAAGACCCCCCTGGTGGTGCCTAACCCCGAGACCCCCCTGGTGGTGCCTAACTCTAAGACCCCCCTGGTGGTGCCTAACCCTAAGACCCCCCTGGTGGTGCCTAAACCTAAGACCCCCCTGTGATAAGCATTAATAACGTTTTAAAAAATATTGTGCTGTTTTTCGTTTAAAAACAATGTTTAAAAAATTATAAATCATTAAATAATGTGTAATCATGAGAAGCAGTTATAAAACATTAAAAGTCTCCGGGCGCCGCTTGTAAAACGTTATTTTTCTCCGGCGCCCTTTTTTTCCTGTTGGGCGCCCATTAAACGATATTTATTATGGGAGTGAATGGCGGTGCCCTTTTTGTCCACCTGCCTCATGCGCCCAAATTTCCTGCCTCCAATCCGGTGAGTATAGTCAGGAGGGCAGGGGTCAAGTACGTGAGGCTAAGGAAACAAATGTCTGATGAATGGGGTCGTGCATTATTATTATTATTTATTGGATTTATATAGAGCTAATATATTATGCAGCGCTGGACAATAAATAAGGTTACAGATAATGATAATGGGGGTGACAGACAACACAATACAGGTAATGAGCAAGAAGATACACAATGCCAGATCATGCACTAGGCTAGTAGTCTTTATAATTCAAGTTCATGTTAATCTGTGAGCTGGCTGCACATTAACCACTTGCCGACCAAGGGATTTTTCAATGATCGGTGCTGCGTGGGCTCTGCAGCCCGCAGCACCGATTAGGAGTGCAGCAGGGCGATCAGACTACCCCCTTTTTTCCCCACTAGGGGGATGTCCTGCTGGGGGGGTCTGATCGCCGCCGGTTGCATTTGCTTAGCGGGGGGGGGGGGGGGGGGGGGCTCTTCAAAGCCCCCCTCCGCAGCGTTCTCCGCCGTCTCGCCTTTTCGTCCCCCTGTGAGCTGCGCAGGACGGATTTCCGTCCTGCGCATTGAAGGATAGGCTTCAGCCTATCATATGCCGGCAATCCCCGGCCAATCAGAGGCCGGGGATCACCGATCTGCGTTACGGCGCTGCTGCGCAGCAGCGCCGTATGATGTAAACAGCGGGGATTTCTTCCCCGCCTGTTTACATTTTGCCGGCGAGCCGCGATCAGCGGCTCTCCGGCTGTTCACGGAGACACCCTCCGTGAACTGACATGGAAAGGCCGCTCGATCGAGCAGCCGTTTCCATGGTAACCCGCAGACGACCAGTTTACGCCAATCGGCGTTAGCTGGTCGTCAAGAGGTTAAGTAGAATACACAAGGAGGGAGGGCCCTTCCAAAGGCTTACAATCTAAAGGGAGGTGGTAGGGACATGATAGGTGGGGGGCTGCATTGAGAGGTTATAGGCAGAGAGAGTTAGAGCATCAGCGAGGTAGAGTAGGGCTTCATGAAGAGGTGTGTTTTGAAGGTTTGTTTGATGGTGCTGAAGGAGAGGGCAAGCCTGATGGGCAGTGGGAGAGAGTTCCACAGGAAGTGGGTGGCTCTAGTGGAGTCCTGTAGTCATGCATAGGAGTGCGTGATGCATGGTGTCGTTAGCACGAGTTTGTTGGAGAAGTGGAGTGCTGACCAGGTCCAGGATGTAGGCAGATATCAAGTGAGTCAGGTTTGGTAGGTAGAGGTCAGGTTGGTAGAGGTCATGTGAATGGAAAAAGGGTCACGTGAGTGTTGGAAAGCTGGCATGGGTCAGGTGAGTGAAACCAGGTAGGTAGTGGTCAGCTGAGTGAAGAAGGCCAGGTGAGTGGAGTCAGGCTGGTATGGGTCTGGTGAGTGAGACGTGGCTTGTGAAATATGTGACAGAAAATAACAAGGTCTCTCCATCAGGTCTCCAAAACGGATATGGAGGATTGGGTGTGAAACCTGGAAAACTTGGTGAGTAATGTCTTTCCTTTCCTATTTTTGAGGCTTTAAATGTATCTTATTACAGCAATTGTGACTGAGAGGACTTGCCTTGTGGGGTGTCCATCTTTCTAGAGTAGACAATTACTGATTCTCTTTGCTTGTAGTCTCTATGCTTGGTGGTTATCACTGTCTTCTTTGTTCTTCACTGCTTCTACATCTCTCATTGTCCTCTTCTCCAATTGCCAGGTTCTGGACAGTATCCACAGTCTGGTAAACAGAAACCAGGTAATGATAAATGTATAAATAATAATACAGTCCAGCTAGTACAATGATGTATTAAGAGGGGCATACATGGTTTGAAATGGCATGGTGAATGACTAATAAGACATATTGTTTGTTGTTGCAGGCTATGGAAATGGTGCAGGAAACCTGTTGGGCAATGTCCTTGGTCAAGGTAACAGGAGACCCTGTAGCAATTTGCATAATCTCTGTATTTATATACAGTTGTTTATTTCCCTTCTTTTTGTTGCAGGTCTAGGAACCAAACCATCCAAAGCTGGTATGCCTTCCAATGTGTCCTTTATTCCTGCTCTCATGTAAATGTGACCCCTCTATACCCATAGTCTTTTCCTTACAAGACTCAACTCATTCCCTCTATTTCCTTCCATCTCAGTCCTCCCTTAACATCCTATGTCAGTTCTATTTTCCTCTCTCATCTCTTATCTCTTGGATTCTTCTTCCATGGTCTTTTATTTCCCTTCCATCGCAGTGATCCCTCCTTCTTCTTCCTTCTTTGCCCCCTCATTTCCTTACATCTGTGGTCTCCTTATTGTGTACATGCATTTTCACTTTCATGGGAACTCTTTGAACTAGACCAGAAATAAATAACAATTCTCATCCTTCTCCTTCTCTCTCTTTGTTCATGTGTCTCCTAATATGTCCTCTCTGTCCATTTCCTATATCTCTAGGTTACGGGGCTGGAGGATATCCAAATGTCGGAGCTCAAGGAGGTAACATCTGAATAATTTTTTTACTGTACGTTTGGGAAAGTTTTACAGTTCTCACTTCACTCCCCCATCTAAGTCCTCCCTTCACCCTTTATCTCAGTCCTTCTTTTACCCATCATCTAAGTCCTCCCTTTACCCTTTATCTCAATCCTCCTTCTACCTTTTATCTCAGTCCTTCCTTCACCCTCCATCTCAATCCTTCCTTCACCCTTCATCTCAGTCCTTTGTTCACCCTTTATCTCAGTCCTTCCTTCACCCTTCATCTCAGTCCGTCTTTTACCTTTCGTCTCAGACTCAGTCCTCATCTCACCCTCCATCTCAGTCCTTCCTTCACCCTTCATCTCAGTCCTTCCTTCACACTTCATCTCAGTCCTCATTCTAACATCCATCTCAGTCCTACCGCCACCCTTTATCTCAATCTTTCTTCTACCCTCTATCTTGGTCCTCACTTCACCTTCCACCTCAGTCCTCCCTTTACCCTTCATCTCGGTCCTCCTTTTACCCTCCAGCTCATTCCTCATTTCACCCTTCATCTCAGTCCTTCCTTTACCCTCCATTTCAGTCCTCCTTTTACCCTCCATCTCAGTCCTCATCTCACCCTCCATCTCATCCTTCCTTCACCCTCCATCTCAGTCCTTTCTTCACACTTCATCTCAGTCCTCCTTCTACCCTCCATCTCAGTCCTTCATTTACCCTTCATCTCAGTCCTCATTTTACCTTCCATCTCAGTCCTCATCTCACCCTCCATTTCATCCTTCCTTCACCCTCCATCTCAGTCCTTTCTTCACACTCCATCTCAGTCCTTTCTTCACACTTCATCTCAGTTCTCCTTCTACCTTCCATCTCAGTCCTTTCTTCACACTTCATCTCAGTCCTCCTTCTACCCCCCATCTCAGTCCTTTCTTCACACTTGATCTCAGTCCTCCTTCTACCCTCCATCTCAGTCCTACCTCCACCCTTTATGTCAATCTTCCTTCTACCATCTATCTTAGTCCTCACTTCACCTGGCTTCCACCTCAGTCATCCCGTTTACCCTTCATCTCAGTCCTCCTTTTACCCTCCATCTCAGTCCTTCCTTCATCTCAGTTCTGTCTTACTCCCTCATCTTTGTTCTCTTGACTTCTTCTTCCTTAGTCTTTGCTTCCGCTTCCATCTCAGTGATCCATCCCTCTTCTTTCTCTGCCCTCTCATTTCCTTCCATTTTCATTCTCCTTCCTGTATACATGTACTTTCACTTTCATGAAAACTCTTTGCATTTGAGTAAATCATTTGCACCCTGCTCTTTCTCTCTCTTTTTTCATGATTCTCCTAATATGTCCTCTCTGTCCACCTCATATATCTCTAGGTTACGGTGCTGGAGGATATCCAAATGTCGCAGCTCAAGGAGGTAAAATTTGTCATTACTTAGAATGTTGCACACGTTCAGGAGCTATACAGTTCTCACTTCACCCTCCATCTCATTCCTCACTTAAACCTTCATTTCAGTCCTCCTTTCACCCTTCATCTTAACCTCCTTTTTCCATCCATCCCAGTCCTCAATTCATACTTCTAAGTCCTCCTTCACTCTTCAGCTTAGTTCTTCCTTCACCCTTCATCTCTGTCCTCAATTTACCCTTCATCTCAGTCCTTCTTCTACCCTCCATCTCAGTCCTTACTTTACCTTCCATCTCAGTCCTCACTTCACCCTTCCTCTCAGTCCTTTTACCCTCCATCTTAGTTCTCCTAATACCCTCCATCTCAGTCTTTACTTCACCCTTCCTCTCAGTCCTTTTACCTTCCATCTCAGTCCTCAATTCACAGTTCATCTAAGTCCTTCTTCTACCCTCCATCCAAGTCCTCACTCCACCCTTCATCTCAGTCCTTCTTCTACCCTCCATCTCAGTCCTCACTTTACCCTTCATCTCAGTCCTTCTTCTACCCTCCATCTCAGTCCTCACTTCGCCCTTCATCTCACTCATTCTTCTACCCTCCATCTCAGTCCTCACTTTACCCTCCATCTCAGTCCTTCTTCTACCCTCCATCTCAGTCCTCACTTTACCCTCCATCTCAGTCCTCACTTCACCCTTCATCTCAGTCCTTCTTCTACCCTCCATCTCAGTCCTCAATTCACCCTTCAGCTCCTCACTTCAACCTCCATATCTAAGTCCTCCCTGCACCCTCATCTAATTCCTCCCTGCACCCTCATCTCAGTCCTCACTTTAACTTCCATCTCAGTCCTCCCTTTAGTCTTCATCTCAATCTTCCTTTAAACCTCCATCTCAGTCCTCCCTTCTCTCCCTTCTGTCTTCCTCTCTCATCTCTGTGTACATGGACTTTGATTTTCATGGGAACTCTTTGCATTAAAGTAAATTACAATTCTCACCCTTCTCCTTCTCTCTCTTTCTTCATGTGTTTCCTAATATATCCTCTCTGTCCATCTCATATATCCCTAGGTTACGGTGCAGGAGGATATCCAAACGTCGCAGCTCAAGGAGGTAACGTCTGCCGTAACTAAGAATGTTGTACATGTACAGGAACGCTTTACAGTTAGATTACAGAGGTGTTATATTTATGTCAGTCGGTCTTCCTCGGAATTTAGCACTTATGTCTGCAGTGCTAGCAGAGTTGGATTAAGATGTAATTGGGCCCCAGGCAATGTAGTCGATTTGGGGCCCTCTTGTGGTCCTTTTGGTAAGCTGAAGTGAAGAGAGGTCAAAGGAGGTGGCAGGTGGGCCCTTTGACACCCACTAGGCCCCAAGCACCTGCCTAGCTTGCCTAGTGGATGATTCTGCTCTGAGTGCTTGGGTCCTCCACCAAGCTGGAAATTGTGAGCTTGTCCTCATTTTGTGCGAGTTCTGTGAATTCTTTACCTGAAGGAGGTGTCTGTTGGGTCTTTTGATTATATCGGTGACTGAACAATGGCACATTTCTGGCAGTCAGCTGATCACCATATCTGTAAGGCCTCTTTCACACAGGAGGCTAAACTGCGTGCTTATTCGGGAGTTCAGCCTCCTATCTGCTGGTCTTCTGGTGCTAAGCAGGTCATTTCGATGCACACTCACTGCTGCGTAGCGCCTGATCTGGGCGCCACCATAGACATAATGTTATTACGTCTATATCTGTGCAGCATGATTTTAATTGTGATTTGGGTGCCGGCAATAGCCAGATCCCGAATTACTTCTCCTTCTGAGTTGCTAAGTTTTTGAGGGGGAATAGTATTTAACAGCGCACAGAATTTTAGTCGGAGAATGACGGCTCACCCTGCGCCCAACTGAGAGGGTGGCGAGACCATAGTACTCTTCTGGTGGCCTTCCGGCTGCAATGTATGAGTATGGCCAATGCCCGTACTGAGTGTTACCAAGCACTGTCCACTGCGCACGAGAAGAGTAAGATGAATAATGAATAACCTCATCCCTTCAGAGGATCTTCTAACCCTAGTTCACGCCTTCATCACATCACGGCTAGACTACTGTAATGCCTCTATGCAGGTCTTCTAAATTAAGACCTACACCGCCCTCAGCTAGTACAGAATGCCGCCGCAAGGCTGTTAACAAGCCAACCCCACCATTGCCACATAACACCAATCCTTTACTCATTACACTGTCTACCCATAAAATGGAGACTCCTTTTCAAAATTGGCATGCTAACATTCAAATCCCTACATGACCTAAACCTGGATACCTGAAGGATTTGTTGCATCTGCGTCACACCTCCCACAACCTCAGATCAAAAGGATCCAATAACATGACCACCCCCAGAGTCCAACTAAAAACCTTTGGAGGCAGAGCTTTCTGTCATGCTGTCCCTACCCTGTGGAATGCCTTTCCAAACTTAATCAGGACAGCTCCAATCTTGGACACATTTAAATCAAAACTATGTAGGTTGGAATAATGACTAGGTGTAAATGTGTAGGTGTGTTATGGACCAGTAGCTCTGGCACAATGCTTTGCGTATAGAAGCAAAAAAAATTATGATTTGCATATGGCTTTCCCACTTTCCTGATGTCACACATTATTGTCTTGCTTTTTGAACATATGCTGGTAGAAATACCATTCCCCTTTGCTTTAGGAAGGCCATTGTATGCCATTGTGTGAAATTAAAAAGTACTGAGATCTGTTTCTAACTTAAAAAGGTTTAAGAAAATCTTCATATGTGTATTAGAAGACAAAATAAATCCACATGCACAAAACTGTTTCTCACTTATATGATCTCTTTTTTGCAGGATATGGAGCTGGAAGCTACCCACAGTATGGAGCTCAAAATGGTACAACCCGTTATCTATCTTCCAGTGTCATAATCTCTGATGCTGCCCCTATACCTGACCACCATCTCCTCTATCAACGATATTAGTCTGTAATTACACTGTACTGTCCCCAATTACCAATCACTGGCACCATAACCTTTTCTAACAACCCTGTTTCCCCGAAATAAAGACATCCCCGAAAGTAAGCCCTTGCAGGACTTTCTAGCATGCTCAAATAATAAGCCCTACCCCGAAAGTAAGCCATAGCGGCAGTAGGGGGAAAAAGTATGACAACTTGTGTTATTACTGGAGCCACTGGTCTCGCAGGCAGGATCGTGGCTCCGTCATTGAGCCAATCACTGCACTTGTTCCTACTCAGCGAGTGCAGTGATTGGCCCATTAATGGAGACATGGTCCTGCCTGCGAGACCATCGGCTCCAGTAGAAACACAAGTTGCCGTACTTCTTCCCCATAGGCTGAAGCTCAGGGACACAGTGGCATGGTACTGGGGGTAAGAGAAGAATGCAGGGGACACCAGGAGGACATGGGGACAGCAGAAGACACAGTGGAGGACATGGGGGACACAGGACCCAGGAGGACAGGGGATAGAGTAGGACACGGGATCAGAGAGGGATACCAGGTGGACACTAAATGTACAAGTGGCACACAGAGGCACACAAGGAGGTGGATCTAGCAGAGGAAGAGGCAGCACAGTGGGGAAGGCAGGAGGACGCACAGCACTGGAACTTGTGTGTTCATAGAAATATAAGACATCCTCTGAAAATAAGCCCCAGCACAACTTTTGGAGACAAAATTAATATGACACTGTCTTATTTTCGGAGAAACACAGATGTAGACAGTTAATTGGTCTGTTAATGTTGGTTGGGCCTCCACAGGCTTCTTTTAAAGTTCTCTGGTCAATAGCTTTATTGTTCCTCAGGACTTGGTACCCTCCTCACTGTTTGTATCTTTTTCCTTCACAGGCTATGGCTCCCCTAATTATGGCCAGTATGGAGAGCAACCAGGTAATAGTCATGGGATACTTCATGGGAAGTATACAAATATACTTCAGTTACTTGTGCAGGATGACAATATAGCACTGATCCTGTGTAAAGCATTGTGAAGGTCACCTCTTCCATACAGAGGGCAGGTTTGATATGACCATTGTAAAGGAGCCATGGAGGGTTTGATAAAATTATTCACACCTGGCAGATATGACAATTTTGATCAAATCTACCTGAAATCTGCCTCGCTGAAGATTAGGCTATATAACTTCCAATCAATTTTCAAGGCATGATGGACTGGGAATGTGATCAGATCAGTTGTAAACTTTCAGGTGAGTTGAGAGGTTCTGAGGGCTCGTTTCCACTGTTGCGGTGCGGAATCGCCTGGATTCCACCGCTGATAAAATCGCATGTGGATGCGATTCCCCATGCGTTTTTTGCTGCGAATTCGCATGCAATTTCGAATAGGTAAGGGTATATGCGATTTTAACCATGTCACTGCCTGTGTGAATTTACATCGGTACCTATGCGAATTCGCATGCAAATTCGCGGCACAAAACGCATGGGGAAAACGCATGCGATTTCCCTATTAAAGACATTGCAAGCGATTCGCATGCATTCCACTCTTAGGCGAATTCGTTGGCTCTTTTGTGCGTTTTTTTACCGCTGAAAAAAACGCACATCACCAACGCAACAGTGGAAACAGGCCCATCCACTTGCATACCATGTGCGAATCCGCATGCGTTGGACGCATGCGGATTCGCGATAGTGGAAACGAGCCCTAAGTGTGCTTCAGCTATGGCATGCCCTCATATGTCATATCGTTGTGACAAAATCAGTTCTGGACTGTACACTGCATTCCAAATTATTATGCAAATTATGTTTAAGTGTTATAAAGATTAAATATTTTGTTTTCCATTAAACTCATGGATGGTATTGTGTCTCACGGCTCTTTTGATCACTGAAGTCTCAGATACCACTGATAAGTAGTTTGCCAGGTGAGCCCGATTAACCTCTTGAAGACCGCGGTGTTAAACCCCTCTAGTGACCAGGACATTTTTTACTAAAATGGCCACTGCAGCTTTAAAGCCTAGCTGCAGGGCCCCTTTTCTGCCACCAACAGAGCTCTCTGTTGGTGGGGTCTGATCACTCCCCAGTTGTTTATTTTTTTTATAAATATTTATTTTATAATTTTTAAAATAAATCTGCTTATTTTTTTATTTATTTTATATTGTCTCTTCCCCCTGCCAGCCAATCAGCGTGATCGGCCGTCACGACAACCGATCACTCTTCAGCCTATGGAGGGGAGTACAGTACAGCGCTGCCTTAGACCGCAGCGCTGTAAGGGGTAATTAGACGGCAGTTTCACTGTCTAAGAGTCTCCGAGCGGTGATCACCGCTGGGAGACTGAAGGCGGAGCTCCACCTTCCAAGCGGAGATTGGTGCGCATCAGTGCGCACGATCTCCTGCCAGCCCCATAGAAGGCCGTTCACGACAACCAGCGTGGAGCTGTCCTGGAGCTGCCACTGTGTCCACGCCAATCGGCGTGGAGTGGTCAGCAAGCAGTTAAAGGAAAAACTAATTAAAAAGGGTGTTCCACATTATTAAGCAGACCACCATTTTCAAGCAATATGAGAAAGAAAAAGTATTTCTCTATTGCTGAAAGAATGCCTTCGACAAGGTATGAAAACCTTTTCTATTTCATGAAAACTTAAGCATGATCATCGTACTGTTAAAAGATTTGTGGCCGACTCAGACCACACACAGGTTTGTGCAGATAAAAGCAAAATTAGGAAGGGTTCTGCCAAACAAATACATCAGATTAAGAGAACAGCTGCTAAAATACCATTACAAAGCAGCAAACACATATTTGAAGTCCCGCAAACATCCAAGTGCAGGATCCTCTAGAGGATTTCAGTGCATAAACCTATTCACCCTAAGGCCCGGTTCACATTAGCGGTTTTGTAAAAACCGCACCGGATGTCCGGACCGCACCGTATCCGGACCGGACCTGATCCGTACGGTTCCTATCCGGATCCGGTCCGGATCCGGTCCGGTTGCATCCGGTTTCCGTGCGGTGTGAACACGGTTGCGGTCCGGATCCGGTTTCTTAAGGGGATAACAACCTGTAAATACCTGGGGTCTGGGAGGTCAGCAGAAGGGTCTGGGGTCATTGTTGGAGACAGGTGGACGTCTGGAGACCATCCGTGGATACAGAGACTGCAGTTGGGACCATGGATCCAGGCATTTTTTACTCGTAAACCTGGGAATTCTCTCTGTTGTTCGCCTCCTTCAGACATATCAGACATGTTGCTGGCAAAAAGAGCTCCAGCATGAAATCGCTGCTGCCCCACTCTTCGCTGGGCCCATGTGGTCCCCATCCAAAATGCATAGGAAGTGGGGTAGAACGTCCGGTTTTTGTAGCCAGTGTGTTGTGCGCTCTCCGGCTCTCATTGCTTTGTATTGGCCGGATGGTGCAGTCCGGCTCCGCTCCGGATACGGCTGCCGGAGGAGCCGGACCAAAAAATAGCGCATGTTGGAACGGACGCCGGAGTCCGGATCCGGCCCGGATCCGGTCCGGCTCCGGTCCGGCAGAACGGACGCATGTGAACGGACGCATAGGCTTTCATTGCCATGCCGTGCGTCCGTTCCGTCCGTTCTGAAAGCGGTCCGGCTCCGGCACGGCGATTCCGGATGGCCACCGCTAATGTGAACCGGGCCTTACCTAAGCTCACAAGCAGAAACAGCTGCAGTGGGCCCAGAACTACAAGAAGACTAATTTTCAAACTGTCTTGTTTACTGATAAGTGCCATGCACCTCTTTATGGCCCAGGTGAATGGAGTGGTGGATGGTTGGTTAACAGCCTCCACATCCCAACAAGGCTGCAAAGTCAGCAAGGAGGTGGCGGAGTAATGTTTTTGGCTGGAATCATGGGAAGAGAGCTGTTTGGCCCCCTTTAGGGTTCTTGAAGGTGTGAAAATGACCTCTGAACAGTATGTGGAGTTTCTGACTGTCCACTTTCTTCCATGGTACAAAAAGAAGAACCGTATTTTCCATGACAAAATCATCTTCATGCATGCCTATGTACCATCTTGTGCTGCAAGGATTACATTTGCGTCATTGGCTGCTTTTGGCATTAAAGGAGAGAAACTCATGGTGTGGCCCCCATCCTTCCCTGACCTCAATCTTATTGAGAAACTTTAGAGCAACCTCAAGCAAAAGATCTAGGGGAGTGGGATGCAGTTTACATCCAAACAGCAGCTCTGTCTATTCTGACATTCTGCAAAGACATTCAAGCATAAACTCTCTGAAAACTCACAAGATCAATGGATGCAAGAATTGTAAAGCTACCATCAAATAAAGAGTCCTATGTTGATATGTAACTTGACCTGTTAAGATATTTGTGATTGAAATAGCTTTTTATTCCAGTAAATATGACCTCCTAATAATGTTGCAAATTAAACAAATGACAATTTTCAGTTCTTTACAACTTGTAAAATGTTTTGAAACTATGTTGTGCATAATCATTTGGAACAGTGGCAGTGCATTTTAAGTTTTTTATTTGTAATATACTGTTATCCTTAGGAGGTTTTTTTCAGTAACATTCGAATTATACTCTAATGGTTGATGACTCAAATGTATGCTGAATGCCACTTGCATTGACTAGTTAGGAACATCATAGAAAAAATACAATTTGCATAATAATTTGGAGATCTAATTTTTGGATTTGCCTTTTTTTCAGGTTATGGAGCTGCTAATTACCCCCAATATGGAGTCCAGCCTGGTAATAAGTCTGAAATCAAAATTCTTCTCTTTTTTCACTGTTCTACACCTTGGAGTCTTTCTTGTCTATCTTCCTTCTTCCTGTAACCTGTGCTCTGATGTGACTCTTATCTCATTCCAGTCATTGCTGAATATATAACCAGCATCTTCTTCTCAATTTCTCTGCAGGATATGGGAATGGTGGGGGTTTGTACCCCAGTAGCTTCCAGCAGCCTGGTAATAATATAACAAAATCTGCTAATGATTTGCTAAATCTAACACTGTCACCATATGATGCTAGATATTGAGGAGCTCTCATACATGGGTGGGGTTTGGGGGTGTCTCACAACATCAGATCAGCAGGATCCATATACTTGGTCACTCCCAGAGTGCACCTCAAAACCATAGGAGTCAAAGCTTTCTGTCATACTGCCCCTACCCATTGGAATTCCCTAACTCACCCAGTAAAGACAGCCCTATCCCTGGAGTTATTTAAATCCAGAATGTAAAGCCATCTGCTTAGCCTGGCATTTGTGGACTTGTAGAATTCTTCCTCTGTACCAAAATTTACCAATCAACCAATTACTGGTTTGAGCCATGCTTATTCGCTTTGAGTCCTATGGTAGAAAAGCACTTTAAAAATGATTGTTGTTGTTGTTAGTCACCCATCATTGTATTCTCTCCATTTCAGGTTATGGTGCAAAGCCTTCCAAACCAGGTAGGTTCTATGCTCACCATATGAAAAGCACCTCCTGAACTTTCCTGTGACAGTGTCCTCCTCTCCTCCCATTTGTTGTGTGTCTGTAGTTTCCCTTTTGTCTCCCCTGGACCTTATTATCAGATCAAAGCGAAGAAAAAAGTGTAGGGTTTGAAGGCCTGGCAGTATCAGGCTGCTTCCTGATATTGCCTACCTGCCCTATCTGGACTACAGCTACCTCTAGAGCACTGCCTGACTGGCCACCTACTACTGTGGAGCCCTTATTGTTCCAATAAATGAGCACATCTGAACTCAGAAACGCTCACCCCCTTCTCCCCTGTGATATATGTAGATATTCTGCACATCCGGGAGAATATATTTTTCATGCCGTATATGCCGGATACTTTGGTTTTAATTTCATATTCATGAACGTCTATATGCAATTATATGCCTCTGAAGAAGCAGCTGAATAGCTACGAAACGTGTATTAGGCTGCATATTGTATAATATTTTATTGAAATGAGGATGATATTGTGATTGTGAATATATTGTGCTAAACATGCCTGACCTTTTATCTGCTATATTAAAAGATATGTTGTATGTATACTGATGTGACTCATAGAAGGCCTTCAAACCCTACACCTTTTTCTTAGCTTTGTTCTGATAACATTATCCATATTAGGGTGGCCTTCGTTATCTCTTTTGACAGCATTCTATTCTATACATCTGGACCTTCTCTGTCACTCATAATCTCTCATTTTCTGTGCAGCAGGATACAGGAATGGATATGGTGGATACCCCAATAATTTCCAGCAGCAACAAGGTGAGCAAATAATGAGAACTCTGGGACACCCTAGTCACATTATCTATTTAATGCTGGGAATACACAATGAGTTTTTTCGGCAGATTAACTTGCCGATCGATTTTCCAATCGATTTCCATTCACTTCTATGAGGAAATTGATCAGAAAAACGATTGAAATCAGATCGGAACTGTAGGAAATTATCCTACAGGAGAGGCCATCTATCTGCCAAAAAAACCATTGTGTATTCCAAGAATTAGGAGAGCTTTTAGCAGATGTCTCTGAGAGGAGGAGCAGAGGAAGACAAGCACTGGAGTCTATTGTGTGTCACCTCATGAGATCATGAGATGTCACTCCTCATTCGAATGACTTTCCGTAGTAAAACAGGCAACCATTGTGTTGGCTTGGGGATTACAGAGCTGTCACCATGCAGGTGCAATAACAAACATCCCAATGCATCCTGGGGTCCAGGCATGTATGATCCTCAGAGTCTGGGAGGACCACATGGAAACTATCCCAGGGATAATGCAGATGCACCCATTGTGCTGATGCGATTGAAGAAGACACTATTGTTTTACAACTCACTCACATCTGAAAAGAAGAGGTAAACATGCTGCCCAATCTACCAACTTTTATTTAGCTTTTTTTGATGCCATCATAGTCAGAATGAAAGTACCGTATATAAAAAAAAAATCAAAAAACCAATTATCAAAAAAACCTACACTAATATTTCCCTCTAGCAGCATTTGACATGTTGTCTTATGTATTTAATTTACACCTATCACATTCTGATTTTATTGACATTTTCCACAATGCTCCAGCTTGTTTGAAAATGAGGTTGTATAACGGCACAATCAGTGACACCACCACCTCTCAAGATAACCATTAATGGTACAATTTTTTCCATTAGATGCAATCTTTCGATGCACATTTTACGACCATAAGTAATCAGATCCCATTAACATCAATTAGGGCATTTTCTCTTTTCACATACGATCGTAAAATCCAACTTTTGGATTGATTACATTTTCTATTAAATTTTCTATTCCAATTGACCAAAGAATCATTTTACATCGATTTTCGCCCACACTGCACAGATTTCTGTAAAA
Organism: Hyperolius riggenbachi; assembly: GCF_040937935.1. Lineage (NCBI taxonomy): Eukaryota > Metazoa > Chordata > Amphibia > Anura > Hyperoliidae > Hyperolius > Hyperolius riggenbachi. Next base: position 73,346,842 of record NC_090652.1, on the reverse strand, counting down.
TTCAATCATAAAAATTGCTTCAAAAGATTGCATCTGATTAAAAAAAAATTGTACCGTTAGCCCTCTCAGGGGGACACTGTAGTGCTGCCGGTGGCTAGACATTTGACTGATCAGTGGTTATGCAGTGTCTAATCTACGTAGCACCAGGCAAGGCTGGATTTATACTTTTTCCGCTCCTAAGCCAAGTATGTCGGGGGTCCCCTTTCATGTACAGCAGCGGCCCTCCCATTCCATGTGCAGCCCCCTCTTCCATGTGTATCATCCATGTACTGTAGCCCCTCTCTCTCGTGTACAGCTCCCTTGGGCATCAGCTTCTGTTTTCATGTGTTGCTCCCTATTTGCAGCCTTCTCTTTCATTTGTAGCAACCCCTATTTCATGTTTAGCTGCCACCTAAGGCTGCAGCCTACCAATGCCCGGGCCTTTTTGGCCCTTCCAGAAATCCAGCCCTGGCACCAGGAAAAGGCCATAGAAGGCATAAGACCATGGGCATCTACTAGGCGGCCTCAAAACATATGATGGCCGATAGTCGTTCTGGCAGCAGCTACCGGCGCCCATCAGGGCAGCCACGGTCTGGCAGCAGCTACCGGTGCCCACCAGGCCAGCCACGGTTACATAGGCTCTGGGCATCTGTCCTGCTTTTAGCTTTAGTTTTAGCTTTAGTTTAATCTTGCTGTATATATAACATGTACAACTGTTATTGTGCACTTTTCCTAAGCCATGAGTACCACAAGCAATTCCGAGTACGGCACCACCGTACTTGGCGAATAAATCCATCTTGTATCTTGTACTGCACCGAAGCAGAGAATTTACCCTCCATTATATAACGTTGTGGCTCATTGTGGAAGCACCAGATAATGAAGACTTCTTGAGATCTAGGTAATAGTTATGGTCAGTACTGTACAGAGCAGAGAGGTGTCCCCACAGTTTGAAATCACAGGGATTAAAGTAACAAAATGCCTTGGGTGGCAAGCATACCATGTGTTGTGTCTAAACTAAATCTGATATGTTTATATTTCAGGCCAAGGAAAGGCACCGAAAGCAGGTATGTTTTGTCAGTTACTGTGACATAAGTGAATAGGACCTAACAAATGTATTTAGGTGGAGCGGATGTAGCCACAACTTTTCCCCCTAGATGAGATGGTGGGTTTCAGGCCAGAGAAGCCATAAGATACTGCTTGGTGTTCCGCCTGGTGGACCTGGTACCCACCAGCCCCATCTGTTCTCATCACTGCATATTACCAGTCTTATAGATCTCTGTGATATTTGTTCTGCTTAGTAACATTGTTCATCTCTATTACAGGATATAGAAATGGTGCTGGAATATACCCAAGTGCTGCCGGCATACAAGGTATTATTAGATTGTAAGCTCTGCGCAGCATTCTCTGTCCTCGAAGGCCTATCTGAAAACATTAAATCGCTGCTTCTTATTTCACAGCTTTTTAATTCTCATTAAAGCACACCTGACCCGTGGCAAAGCTATCAAAGGTAAACACAGAGGTGTGTTCAGGCTGGATCCCTGTACCTCTATGGAATGTCCGTTTCTCTCCTCTTTCCTTCCAGCTTCCGTAATCTCTCTTTGAAAATGTTGACTTAAGGCTAAACTTGAGGATTCAGACAGGAAGAGGCAGGCTTGCTGCAATGTCCCCTCCTACCACCTTCCCTTTTCCTCCTCATCCCCACCCCTTTTACTCCCCTTAAAGAAAGGTAATAGGAGGGAACATCACCTCAAGCCCGCCTCTTCCAGTCTAAAAATTTCATTGGAGCCAAAAGTCATATTTTTCAGGAAGTGATTACGGAAGCAGAGATCCACCAGGAACATACCTCTTTGATCACCTTAGGTAGCTTCCCTCAGAACAGGTATCCCATACATACAATTTTCTCTAATTTAGACAAATTTGCCAAAATTTTGGTATAAAATGAAAGTGAAGTAGTGAAAATTAGACAAATTGGGTAAACTAAAAAGCTCTCGAAAATAAAAAAAAACTCTGCCCCTCTCTGAAGTGTTCCCTCAGCAGACCCTTTCAAGGAGACATTGGGGTCACACCAGCTGTGAGACCTTCCAAATTGTTGGCCAAAATTTGAGTTTAAAAGTAGAAGCTGCTGAATATCACATCCCGACCATTTTGCAAAGTAGATTTTGCTGGATTCCAGTTATCTTTCCTGTAGGCCAGGTGTGTCTAAACTTTTTAGACCAAGGGCCATATCGTCATTCTTGGGAGTGCTAGGGGGCTGAACTAGCGAAGACACAATTTTGCTGATTGTCGTTCGGTACACTATGCCTGTGACATTTTTTGTCAAATAAATATTTCCACGGGAAATAACCTATATACAGTGTGCAGTGAACACAGTGGCAGCTGCTAATCAGTGGCTGTTACTGCTGCTGGCCTAGTGGCAGCTGCTAATCAGTGGCTGTTACTGCTGCTGGCACAGTGGCTGCTGCTAATCAGTGACTGTTACTGCTGCTGGCATAGTGGCTGCTGCTAATCAGTGGCTGTTACTGCTGCTGGCACAGTTGTGGCTGTTAATAAGTGGCTGTTACTGCTAATGGCACAGTGACAGCTGCTAATCAGTGGCTGTTACTAATCCTGCCATAGTGGCAGCTGCTAGTCAGTGACTGTTACTGCTGCTGGCACAGTGCTGGCTGCTAACCAGTGGCTGTTACTGCTCTGCTGGCACAGTGGTGGCTGCTAATCTATGGCTGTTACTGCTGCTGGCTGCTAACCAGTGGCTGTTACTGCTGCTGGCACAGTGGCGGCTGCTAATCCGTGGCTGTTACTGCTGCTGGCACAATGGCGGCTGCTAACCAGTGGCTGTTACTGCTGCTGGCACAGTGGCAGCTGCTAATCCGTGGCTGTTACTGCTGCTGGCACAATGGCGGCTGCTAATCCGTGGCTGTTACTGCTGCTGGCACAATGGCGGCTGCTAATAAGTGGCTGTTACTGCTACAGTGGTGGCTGATAACCTACAGGCAAGCAAAGGAAGAGGCAGCAACATAAGGAGGCCCCTGCCCCCTGCATGTGGCACCGAAGCTACGACCTGCAGGCTGCATGGAATTAAACTGTAGAGAGCTTTGGACATAACTGCTGTAGGCAAAATAAAATGGGGTTTATTTAGTGGTCACATTTTCCACATGCTTTACATAGTACATTGAACAAGTCCTGTTACTGACCTCACCCTCACGTTTGTGGTTCTTGCTGTGCTCTTTTGTGCCGGTGTGTTCTATTTCGAATCAGGTTATTTCGGCACATGGCGAAGCTGGGTACCATCATAGCAATGCTATGCTGCGCGCCCTGCGCATCGGTAATTCAGGGCTTGAATTACATCTCCCTCCGAGTTGCGACAACTCGGAGGGGGAATAGTATTTAACGACACCGCCGAGTTTAGCGGCAGCGGTGAAAGCTGTCATTTAGCTCTCCCCGTGCCGAACTGAGCGGCGCCAAGACGCCATGTACTCTTATATTTTGTATAGTGAGCCTTGTGTGACTATAGTATATCTTTATTCATTTCCAGGTGGGATTGGGAAACCTTCCAAGCTTGGTAAGTGTCCCTCTTGTGTTTTCACCTACCTTTCCAACCTGCCCCAACCTACCATACATGACACTTCTCTGCTTTGTCCTCAACAGGCTCCGGGTACCCCAGCAACCTCTACCCACAAGGTACCTATTGTCTACCTGTAGCAGTTGTCCCCCCCCCCCTGCCCCCACATACTCTATGTGATGTGATACAAGCCAACAGGGATTATGGATTCTTGGGAAAGTTTTGTGAAGATCAGTGGAATCCTTGCTTTCCATTTTTCTGTAAAATATCACTTGATAAATAATAGTGGAAGGTGTAAAAAACTGTAACACTCATTTGTAATAACTTTACCAAGTTCAGTTTCTTGTAACACCTTAAAGAGAGACCGAGGTGGACTCAATAAAATGAAAAAAAAAGCAGGCTAGCTGATCCACGGGGCTGAGCGGATCAGGTAGCCGCAAAAAATGCAGCTCCCCGCAGCCCCCGCGGGCCGCAATGGCCCACTTTCACAACCTATAGGTCACAAGGCTGCACTAAGAGACTGTGTGTCTCTCATAGCTTGCAGGGAGGTGGGGGAGCGGCAGGGGGCGCGGCCGGGGAGAGAGAGTGTCCTAATGGCAGCTCAGGAAACCCTGCAGGAACGCCCACGCCCCCATCGCCAGTGGGAGGTCTATTAGTGTAGGAGACTGGAGGAGCAAATAGATCTAGCAATATATGGGCAAACCAACCAAGAAACCAACCAAGAGACAGAGCTCTCTCTCTCTGATCGACTCTGAATGTAGAGAGAGATCTGTTGCCTGTCCATACACCGCAAGTCAATTCCCAATAGAAGAGGTGTTATTTAACACTTAGGGATCAGTGGCTGGGGGTCCATCACCTTCGTTGGTCATTGTGATATGAAACGACGTTACCGCCACGCACCCAATCAAGCACTTTGGACTGAGATCTTTCCAGCATGCTTGATCGATGCATTTGCAGCCCAAAATCAATCAAATCATTAATCTCACAAACATGATGCAATTATTGAATCAGATGGTCGATCAGGCAGCAAAATTGGTAGATGTATGGGCACCTTTAAGCTTGGTACACACCATGCAATTTCCCATCAGATAGATGGGTGGAATAGATAATTTCCAACAGGTCCAATCTGATTTCCGATCGTTTTTATGATCAATTTGCATAGGTGATCAGAAAATCGATGAAAAATTCCAAACGGATCTGTCAGAAATTATCTATCGACCCATCTATCTGATGGGAAATTGCATGGTGTATACCAGGCTTTAAGCCAAATCTACACGATACAATTCCACATGCGATCGATCGAGTTTGATCGGATCAAATTCGATTGGATCGATTAAATCCGACATGTCCCATCGGGACTCGTACGATAGTGTGATTTTGCATTGATAACTAACCAAAATCGATAACACTATCAATCGAGTCCCAATCGGACATGTTGGATTTAATCGATCCAATCAAATTCGATAAATCGCACGTGGAATTGTATCATGTAGATGGGGCTTTAGGCTAGGTTGACAGTACAGGTAAAAACAAGACATGCCAACGGATCATAATTAGATCCATTGACTCTATGGTTTTAAATGGTAGCACAGTGCCATCTAAAGGCCAAATGTATGAACGCCACATCTCGCGTTCAATTTCCCAGGATTTCTGTGCGAAAAGTGATCCAATTAATTTTCATAACCATTTTTTTCCTGTAACTTGCCAAAATGTGTCAAGCAAGGGTCTCTAGTATACAGTGCAGGAGAGTACTGACGCGTATGCACATCAATCCCATTCACAGCATGTTTTGTATTGACCTACATAACTGTCAATACCTCTAGGGAGGTTAACCCGCAGCAGAAGCAGAATGCAAACTCAGGTCCTGCTCAACTTTTCTAGACACCACAGGAGCTGTGTGGATGCTGACGAAAACAGTGAAAGCCTGTGGGAATAGTCCATTCTCATGAGACCATTTACCTACGTACCCATATGTTCATTGGCTTCTTTGGTCACCTTCTGTCTTGTCACCTTGTGCATTGCCACTGGACCTCGAGTACGCAGCCAGCAGGGACAGACCAATGGGAGGCCCAGCAGAAACATATTGCTGGGGCTGCCCTTTGGATTAAAACAGACCAATAGGAATCGTCCCTCCCTAGGGAGGTTTCTCATTGGTCCACTAAGACTGGTGGACCTGAGTGCATGCAGCGGCGAGTAGTGTAAACATGTGTCGGACGCAGCACCTGGCATAGCATATCCACACACCATATACTATGAACACACCGTTGCGCATCCAGCATGGTCAGAACCTCAGGATAGATTCACACTACACATAAAAACAGACCATCTTCCAGAATGGAGACAGTGGATATACAAATTCTATGGCTTCTATATTATCTGCATACCTTCCAACTTTCTGTGATGAGAAAGAGGGACATTTAAGACACGCCCCTGCTACACCTCTAACCACAGCCCCTACGCATACCACTAAAAATTCATGATGAGCAAAAGATGTAATTTTAGAATTCAAACCACACTGCTCCTTTCTATCATCACTAGTTTTACTTTATAATAACATTTCAAATTAAGAAATAGCTCAATTTAATTGATGGTGATAAAATTTGGGGCCAATTAAACATTTTTCAGTAGAAAAATACACATATTTACACAGGTTTGTTCATCAGTCCCGAAAGAGGGACAAATGAGGAAGAAAGAGGGACAGAGGTATTTGTTTTCCAAAGAGGGACTCTACCTCCTAAAAGGGACAGAGTGGAGATAAGTCTTTATGATCTTTTTTCAAATATACTTTTTGAGACGAGAAAGAGGGAAGCTTAAGCCACGCCCCTGCCACACCCCTGATCACGCCCCAACACACCCCTAGTCATGCACACCATAAAGATTTCATAAGAAAAACATGTTTTTTTATAATTCAAACCACACTGGTCCTTTCTATCCTGGGTCATTTTCCTTCATATTATCATTTTTTTTTTAAATTAGTAATATATCAATTTAATGGATGGTAATAAAGTTTGGAGTCAATGAAACACATTTTTTAGTAGAGAAATATATATATTTACATAGAAAAAGGGACAAAGTCCTGAAAGAGGGACAAATGAGGGTGGAAGAGGGACAGGGCTCCCAAGAAGGGACTGTCCCTCCGAAAAAGGGACAGTTGGGAGCTATGCAATGAAAGTCTATTGAAACTGATCCTTTCCATCCTTTCTCACTGGTACTCTAAACAGAAATCAGACATGACAAATTAATTAAAAACCCACCCAGACCCCACCCACATCAAGTCTTCCTTTGGCCGGGTTCACATTAGGACGCATCCGCCCGTACGCTTGCGTCCTGCTCCGTGAGCGGAAACGCAAGGTCCCGACATGTCAGGAACGTCCGCTCCAATGAGCGGAGCGCAGGAAGCAGAAGGGAGCACAGCGCAGCAATGTGAACTTTCCCAACGGGCTAGCATTTTTATTTTATTATTTTTATTTTATTAGAGTGACAGAATTGTATTACAGGTACAGACATCTCATGTTAGCATAGCTGAGTTTGCAATACATTCATACCATTGTTCTACAAGTGAGTTTATGGTCTTACAGACAAATTTCCTCAGTCTAACCTATGTGGCTTCCTTCACATGCTAATCTGTGGGGAAAATATATATATATTTTTTAAAGGCTTTACATTGTATAGAGAAGTTATTAAATAAAGTAACATTAAATGCTAAAGCTGAGAAACAAAAATCCCCAAAGAGTCCCCCGGCTGCAAACCTGGATGATGTACTGTGGCCTTTATAGCATATCTCTCAACTGTCCTTTTTTTGGAGGGAGGGACAGTCCCTTTTTGGGAACCCAATCCCTCTGTCCCTCTGTCCCACTTTCTTCCTTATTTGTCCCTCTTTCAGGAGAGATGTAAACATATGTATTTATTATTTTTACTAATTAATGTGTTTCATTGACTTTAAACTTTATTCTATTGAATCTATTCCCATCCTTGAAATTGATATATTTCTTATTTGCAAATGCTAATATGAAGGAAAACGAATGATGATAGAAAGACCAGTGTGGTTTTAATTATAAACCAACATATTTTTCTTATGAAATCTTTATGGTATGCGTGACTAGGGGTGTGGCAGGGGTGTGGCAGGGGCGTGGCTAAAGTGTCCCTCTTTTTTTTTATCTTAAAATGTTTGGAGGTGTATCTATAGCATTGCTTGAATGTCATCCATGCTACTCTTAAAGGATACCACAACTGACATGTGGCATAATGAGATAGACATGGGTATGTACAGTGCCTAGCACACAAATAACTATGCTGTGTTCCTTTTTTTCTTTCTCTGCCTGAAAGAGGTAAATATCAGGTATGTAAGTGGCTGACTCAGTCCTGACTCAGACAGGAAGTGACTACAGTGTGACCCTCACTGATAAGAATTTCCCCCCTTTTTTATCTCTTTCTTGCTCTCAGAAGCCATTTTCTTCTAGGAAAGTGTTTTATAGTTGGAATTTCTTATCAGTGAAGGTCACACTGTAGTCACTTCCTGTCTGAGTCAGGACTGAGTCAGCCACTTACATACCTGATATTTACCTCTTTCAGGCAGAGAAAGAAAAAAAGGAACACAGCATAGTTATTTGTGTGCTAGGCACTGTACATACCCATGTCTATCTCATTATGCCACATGTCAGTTGTGGTATCCTTTAAGCTGGCCATACACTCATAGGTTGCCACCCGATGTATCAAACAGTTTGCTACCTCTCTGGTAGAAATGATTTCAGAAAGGAAATGATTCCTAACACACACAGCACATCAGTTGTTGATAGATTCCAGCAGGGAGTGGTAGTTAATCAAAAGGCTATTGATTGACTACCACTCCAGCCTGCCCCGATCAACCTACAACCTGACACATTCGATCAATATTTGGGAAAAGCAATGAGTGTGTGGGTACCCTTGCTCAAACATACCATGTTCTCATCTTGCATCCATCTATACACGGTTAAGGAATAAACTAAGAACCAGAACAGTTTATCCATATTTCAACTATCTTTTTTAGCACCTAAAATGGCTGCAACAGCAAGCAGCACCTATTTAGCACCTGGAACAGGCTGGAACAGGGTGTCCAGGTCCAGGTCTACAGGTTCTGGCACTTGAGGCCTAGAGATAAAGTGGCCACACTGGCCAGTTCTGGTAGATGTACCAGGAAACTACCTGTTGAGTATTCTGTCCCAGCACCTGCAAGTGCTGCAAGTGGACCCATCATCAATTATAGCACCTGGAACAAAGACCTGTAGACCATTTTTTCATCCATCATAAGGGAGCATCTAACGAACATCCACGATACAACCACCTGGCTGCCACCAGGGGAAGTAATGGGGGGAAATCTGTTCTGGAACCTTCCTGGTTTTTCTCCAAGTTAAAAGCCCCCCCCCCCCCCCCCACGGTGGGGCATTTACAGAACTCTAATGGCTAATGTTTGTGTGTAGATTTAGATAGGAGGGCAGAGTGTCATGTATGGTGGTAAGTGTAATGACGTACAGGCAAACAGTGGTTGACCTTCTCCTGTCTTTCATCTTCTAGGTATTGGAGCAAAAGCACCTAAAACAGGTACTACATTTCATGACCTTCCAAGAGCATCACTGATCCATTTAGGCATCTTTACTGCATCTAATTCAACTGATTCTATTATCTCCATCCTCTGTGATCTGCTCGCTCCCAGCATCTAATTCAACTGATCCACCCTTTCCATCCCCTGTAATCTCTTCTATTCCTGCATCTTATTCAGCTGGTCCCATTTTCTCCATCCTCTGTGGTCTCTGCTCTTCCTACTTCTGATTCCACTGATCTCACTTTCTCCATCCTCTGTGATACATTTTCTTCCCACATTTAATTTAGCTGATCCCATCCTCTTTGATTCCTTCTTTTCCGGCATCTACTTCTGACATGAAACCATGAGCATTCTGGCAGTGGCTGTTAGTGGACATGGTTTCAGGATGTGACCTGTGGGGAACATGGTATCTGCATTTGATCGGTGGAGGACATGGTATCTGTATTTGATCGGTGGAGGACATGGTATCTGCATTTGATCTGTGGTGGACAAGATATCAGGATTTGATCTGTGGGGGACATTGTATCTGCATTTGATCTGTGGTGGACAAGATATCAGGATATGATCTGTGAGGGACATGGTATCTGCATTTGATCTGTGGGGGACATGGTATCTGCATTTGATCTGTGGGGGACATGGTATCTGCATTTGATCTGTGGGGACATGGTATCTGCATTTGACCTGTGGGGGACATGGTATCTGCATTTGATCTGTGGGGGACATGGTATCTGCATTTGATCTGTGGGGGACATGGTATCTGCATTTGATCTGTGGGGGACATGGTATCTGCATTTGACCCGTGGGGGACATGGTATCTGCATTTGACCTGTGGGGACATGGTATCTGCATTTGACCCGTGGGGGACATGGTATCTGCATTTGATCTGTAGGGACATGATCTCTTCATTTGATCGGTGGAGGACATGATCTCTTCATTTGATCGGTGGAGGACATGGTGTCTGCATTTGATTGGTGTAAGACATGCTATCTGCATATAATCTATAATCTGTGGGGGGAAATGGTATCTGCATTTGATCGGTGGAGGACATGCTGTCTGCATTTGATCGGTGGAGGACATGCTGTCTGCATTTGATCGGTGGAGGACATGCTGTCTGCATTTGATCGTTGTAAGACATGATACCTGCATTTGACCTGTGGGGACATGGTATCTGCATTTGACCTATGGGGGACATGGTATCTGCATTTGATCAGTGGGGGATATGATACCTGCATTTGGTTGGTGGGGGACATGATACCTGCATTTGACCTGTGGGGGACATGGTATCTGCATTTGATCAGTGGGGGACATGGTGTCTGCATTTGATCAGTGGGGGATAGGATACCTGCATTTGATTGGTGGGGGACATGATACCCGCTTTTGACCTGTGGTGGGGGATATGGTATCTGCATTTGATCAGTGGGGGACATGGTGTCTGCATTTGATCAGTGGGGGATAGGATACCTGCATTTGACATGTGGGGGATATGGTATCTGCATTTGATTGGTGGGGGACATGATACCTGCATTTGATCGGTGGGAACATGGTTTCTGCATCTGATCAGTGGGGACATATGTGATATGTTTTAGATGAACATAAATACAAACTCTATATTGTTTGGTACTGGGTCATTGGAAAATTGTCTTTGGAATTGTATTTGGAAAGTATTTCAAATGTGTTGATATTTAATGTTTTATTGCAGGTGTGTTTATACTTGTATGGGGAGTGGGTGGGGGGGAGGCAGGTTCTCTTTCCTGGGGTGACAGAAAGGCCAGAAACGGCCCTGCTTCCGCTGATCCTGTATTCTCCATCTTCCGTGATCTGTGTCCTTTTGCATGTAATTCAGCTGATCCCACATTCTCCATCCTCTGTGATCCCCTTCCTTGCTGATTCTCATCCCACTCTCTCAATTTCTATGACTTACCTTGCCCTTTTCCCTATGTTCTAACAGAGCTTTTGTTTCCATCCACAGGATACCAGCAGCCATATGGAAATGGTAAGTTTATGGATTTTTAATTTCAAATGATAATAAGCCTGATTTTCTGGTTTTTTTCTGGGGCAAGCAAACAGTGGAGACCTTAAAGCTGGCCATACATCTCTCGACTTGGATCAACCATTCGAATCGATATTTATTATTGAGTCGGATGAAAATCGGTGCCGCCAAGCACATGCCCGAATGACGATGTGACCAATTTTGTGCCGATATTGGTTGCATATATTAATCGGACATGCTGCAAGATGTTGGGCCATCGTACTGAATCGTGTGCGTTTAATGCGGTATTGGCAAACAATATTGGGACGAGCGACAAATGCAACAGAACTCCCGGTACTGTCGCCCCTAATGTAAAATGTTCCACCCCTCAGTGCTTGGTGCAGGATACTTAACCTACCTGAATCCGCATACATGTGCCCCACATGGTTGCCCACTGAAAGATAGATCGTATGAATCAGGCGATGAAGAGATGTTTGTAGGATGAAATATCTTTCAAGGTATTCGCACAACATCATGTGAATGATGTGATATGTTGATGGGCGATACAGTAAACAATCTGATCAGTAAACGATGCAGTAGGCTTTGGAGGCACATTGTTTAATAATGGTTCATAGCTCTGTCCACATGGCTGGCTATGAACTATCTGCCGATATGGTCCATCATGACGGCCATTCACAAGAATCATCACAGATCATTCATCTAAACATGTCTTTTGCTCAATATCAGAGCCAGATTTACAGCTCAGGAGCCTGTTGGCACAGGCGTTCTGGCGCCCTAAACACCGCCCCTCACCTCAGGCCACACCCCCATATTAGGTAGGCATCCCTCCTCCCCTATTTGGTATCCCCATTAATCTAGGTAATAGATGTGTCCCCCACCCCAAGTATAGGGAGCTAGATGTGCCCCCACCTCAGTATTAAGTAGCCCCCCCAATGGGTAGGGGGACACTTGGGGAGGGACCGCCTCTCCTACATAAGGAGCCTGTAGGCACATGCCTACAATGCCTTATGGTAAATCCGGCCCTGCTCAATATTTTCCCTATTGTCACCAGAAAAAGGTGAAATGGGGCCCCAGGCAAGAGAGCAGTTTTTGCCCATGGCTGATGATCACCTGGCTTTTTAGTAAGATTTGGTGGGGGCAGGCATCCACCAGGACCCTAGACTATCTCCAGGCCATAGGCAACTGCCTAGGTGGTCTACCTTGTGGATGATCTGGCTCTGATTGTCGCCTATTGATAGCAAATTACTGCCTGGCCTGCTGCAGGGCCCTTGCAGAAGACACAGAACAACACATAAGGCTGTCACACGTCCACTAATGTTCTCTAATGATCTCCAGTAAATGAAACTCAATGGTCTCTAGGAGTGCCATTAATAAATAAGCCATGTAAGGAAATTCCCACTCTAATAATAATAATAGTCTAACATTTACTCTTGTAGGTCTGGCCAATTACCAAGGCAATGGAAAGGGTAGGTATTCTTTTCATTGCAGAAATGCTCGCTAACAGACTCTCTGTCCATTATTGAAATGTCTTGTGCTTTCCCTGTAGGAAAAAAATCATCTCCACTTGGTGCCTACCAGGGTCCTCTAGGAGAAAACTCCAAGCTAGGTGAGTCAGGTTCTCTTTATAGCCTTGATCCTGTCCCCTTACCTACTTTCTCTGCTCTAATGACCCACATTATCCCCTCCCGCATATAGATTTAGTTCCTCCACACTTGACCTACTTCCTCTACACTTACCCATTCCCCGTACCCCCCCCTATATATCCCTGGTTTCCCCCTCCTTACATGCTCCCTCTACTCTTACCCCTTTTCCTGCTTCTTTTCCCCATATAGCTCTTGTTTCCCCTCCTTACCTACTTCCTCTGCTTTTCCACCTTTCCCTGGTTCCCTTCCCCATATAGTCCTTTCCCCCCTATTTACCTACTTCCTCTACTCTTCCATCCTTCCCAGATTTCCCCTTCATATAGCCATGATTCCCCAAATCCCTCATGTGATCCACTTCCTCTACTGTTTCCCAGTCCCTCTCCCCCATATTGCCCTTGTTTCCCCTCCTTACCTACTTCCACTACTTTTCCCCCTCCCTAGTTCCCCTCCTCATACAGCCCTCTTTCCCCCTACTTACCCTACTCTTCCCACCTCCCTGGTTTCCCTTTCAAGTATCCATGATTCCCCTCATATGACCTACCTACCTCTACTCTTCTCTGGCCCCTCTCCCCCAGACTGCTCTTGCTCCCTCTTCTTACCTACTTCATCTACTTTTCCCCCTTCCCTGGTTCCTCTTTCATATAGACCTACTTAATCTACTCTTCCATCTTCTCCAGTCCCTCTCCAATGTGTGGCCCTACTTTCTCTACTCTACCACCTACTCTCATGACTCTGATTTTTTCTCTACTTACCTACCTCATGTATTCTACTGAGTCCTTCCCCATGTATTTGTTTTCTCCTTCCTCTAACATATAGCCTAATTGAATCAGGCTGATTCCTTCCCTTCTTACCAACCTCTTCTACTCTGCCTTCTCCCTTGTTCCCCACCCCACCTCCTCCGCTTCTCACCCCAGATCTTCTCTCATCTTTTTTCTTGTCTCTCATAAATGCCTTTTTCTCTCTCTCTCTCTACCTTCCTCCCTCTCAGCCTTCCATGTTTTTCTGTCTCTTTCTTGCATTTTTAATATGCCCTCTTTGCCCTCTAGGTGCATACGGTCAGCAACCATACAGATCCCAGCCCGACGCTCTGGGGTACGACCAAAAATCTGCAAAATCTGGTAAGTACAGGTACCCCACCTCTGGTTTACCTTCATATAACAGCTGTGCCATAAGTTAATGCATTGGCTTTATACCTTCAGCAGGAGCCAAAGCCCAGTACAGCCCCCAGCTTGGATACCCCGACAGCTCCAAATATGGTGAGACTTCTCTCCTGTTCACAATCTGTGCAGCATTACTGAATGTAGAATACTGAGGGTCACACCAACCCTTGGGAACAAAGCGTCACAATTTCAGTTAGGAAATATTTGACCTGTCTTCTCATGATTCTTCTCTCTCAGCTGGAGCTGGTCAAAACCCATTTACTGGTCAGGCTGTCCCACAGGGCTCCCTAGAAGGTGAGAAATCCTTTCTTGCTAACGTACATATGCTTCTTCATACTAACCCAGAAGGCCATCGTTATCACATCTTTCATCCTTCTCCAAAAGTATTTCTGTCCTAGGTTGTACCAGGCAGCCTTCAATCTTTCTGATCTTGTTCTGGTCTTCTATGACCTGCTCTGTCCAGGCCTTCTAACTATTCTGCACAATCCAGGTTTTAAATCTCCACTACTTTGTCCCAACCTTCTATGTGTCCAACCTTGTCTCAGCTTTTATCTCTCCTGTCTTGTCCCAGCCCTCTATCTGTCCTGCCTTGACTTGTCCCAGCCTTCTATCTTTCCAGCCTTGTCTTGCCTCAGTTTTTTCTCTCCTTCCACCATCACCTCCCATCCGTCTTTCTCTTCTACAATGTCTTGTCCAGCCTCCTGTCTGTCCTGCTTGCCCAGACATATATCTCTCCTGCCTTTTCCTAGCCTTGAATCTGTGCTGCCTTGTCCCAGCTTTCTATATGTCCGGCCTTGCCTTAGCCTTCTATTTTGCTTTGTACCAACATTCTATCTGTCCTGTCTTGTCCCAGCTTTGTATCTGTCCTGTCTCAATCCAGCTGCATACCTCTCCTCCCTTGCCCCAGCCTTCTGTACGTGCTGCCTTTTCCTGGCCTATCTGCCCTCCCATGCTCCTAGTCACCTGACATTTCTTCATCCCTTGTTTACTGTCTTGTGTTTCCACAGAGGAAATATCTCCATCTGCTTCAGTAGAAGGTATGCAATCTGTCCAATTTACATATATAGTTTGTCCTATTATGTTCACGTGTCTGCTGTCCCATATGTATGTTTTGTTCTGTGTTCCAGGCTCTATAGTGCATGTTAATGTCCATAAATCGCTAAAAAGCACAAAACATGTATGCTATATGCAGCATTCTGCTAACACGCTAACCCATCTGTAACTACAGCTGTCACCTGTCTTCGTGTCCCCCAACTCAGGAGACCTATCATGGATCTCCATCCCAACCTGTGTTTGTGTCACCACAACGTTCTGTCTCAAGTGGAGACCCAATTGACTATATATTCCATATATGTATATTCTTGGATCCCTCAGGAACTCAGAGTATGGGAGAGGGGGACTCTTTACCCCAGATAACACCCACCTGGCCCAGCGTCCTGAGACCGAATTCTTATAAAGGTAAAGTTGGTGGGAGGACACTAAACAGTTACCTGGGGAAACCAGACCGGTTACAAGCTATGCTTATTTACTGCTTATTAACATGTCATGGAATTCTGTCCTGGACCAGTGGCGTCTGGCTGCTTCACCCAGGATCCCTGTGCTACTCAACCAGCGTCCACTGCTCCATCCAGAGTACATATACTGTTTCTACAGCCACACTGTTCTTCTTCACCTGATAGTCTTACAGTATGCTCCACCAGGCCACCATGCCTTGCTGCTTCAGCCAGTGGGCTTCAGTGCTGCTTCACTCAACACCTGCTTTTTGCTCCACCATCCAATGCATTGTGTTCCAATCAAAATTCATGCACTGCTTCTACATCCAATGGGCAAGGACTGTCCTCCAGCCAACGTCTGCTGCATTCTCAGCTGCTCCAACAAGCCTTCAAGTCCCTTAGCTGGAGTTCATATACTCCTCCTAACCAACCAACAATCATAACCTACTCCACTAGGCCATGCACTAACTCTCTGGCCCAACCAGCGCTGTCACATTGTTCACCTCTGCGCTACGCCAACACCGTGCTCCGCTGTCCAATGTAGTCTCATTATCTCACCTGCCTGGCACACAGAGCCCCAAAACTCTCACAAACTGTGAGCCATATTCTACTCTTCCCAGGTGGATACCAGCAGCAGTTGGGAACCGGACAGAGCGCCTGGACCTATGGTACTCTATTTACATATATGTAATATGTTTCATCTACCTGGCAGAGGGGGGGTGCCTATACAGTATACCAGATATTACAGTATCCTAATACATCTGCATGTCATTACTGGACTACTGGCCAGAGCAGCATAGAATGGTGTAAACTCAATGGGCCTGATCCAATTCACTTTTTCTCCTAGATGATATTTTCACATCTTATCAATAAAATGTCTTTTAACCACTTAAGTATCAGCGGTCTCTGCCCCCTTAAAGTGAATGGGAACTGCGTTTAAAAAAAATGAGACAGATACTTGCCCAAGGAGAGGGAAGGCTCTGGGTCCTATAGAGCCTCCCGGCTCCTCTCCTGGTCCCCTCGTTCCGGTGCTGGCTCGCCCGGTAGCAGTATTTGACTAAATTAGTCAAATACTGCTTTATCCGGCCGAAGGAGGCTTCAGAAGTCTTCAGGAAGCCCGAGTGCTCCTGAAAAAGGGCGGCCCTGTACTGCGCCTGCGCAAGCACGCTCTCTTGCATGCTCACGTGTGTGCAGTATGGAGCCGCACGTCTTCGGGAGGACACGGCTCCCGAAGACTTCCAAATAACCTTTCGGCGGGGGATTGAAACGGGAGGAGCCAGCACAGGATAGGGAGCACCGAGAGAGGAGACAGAAGGCTCTATACAACCCAGAGCCTTCCCTCTACTTAGGTAAGTATTTGCTTCATTTTTTAAAAAATGCGGTTCCCATTCACTTTAAGGACCAGGGACCGCTGGTACAATAACTGGGACACTCACTCTGTCGTCTTTATGACGGCAGAGTCGTCAGCCGGACAGGAGCCGCTTTCATTGGCTCCTGACTGTGTCCATCAATGTATGCCTATGGGAGTTGCTTACATTGAGAGACACGGCCGCTCCTGACCGGCTCACAGGTCATAGAGACAGACAGAGCAAGTGAGCTGTGACGGGACACGGCGGGGAGACAGCAGCGAGATCGGCGGGAGCGACGAAAACTAGAGATGCGCGCTGAGGCGGTGAATTGAAATCTAAGCCCTGGCAGTCAGGTAACCAGCAAAACAGGGCATAGATTTCAATGACCAAGGTCCTTAAGTAGTTAAGCCACCAGCAAGCAAAAAAATACTCAGATTAATTTTGGTACTATGTTTTCAACTACTTTTCTGGTACTTTTTTTCATTTGCAGAGTACTGAAAATGATCTCCTGGGAGACAACTTAGGAGAAAAAGTGAAATTGGATTGATACCCAATGTCTAGTTTGTTATGTCACTTGCACCACCTCAGTGTCTGTCCTTACGGGAGGCAGATGCAGTGTAATTAGGGTAAATTACTTAAGCCAAGACAGTTCCTGATATTTATTGGGTGCCCACATTTTCCCTCCTTACTGATAATTCAATGGGTGCCTATAGAGGTGCCCCAAAATTACCGTTTTTGCAAGAGTTTTCGTTGGGATTTTCTTTTTACTGTGGTCATGGTTAGCCTGGGGGATGTTTTTGTAGGGTTTTCTTTTTATTGCTGGGGCAGGGATGGTTAAAGAGACACTGTAAGAACCCCCTCCTGGGGGATACTTACCTCTGGCCAGGGAAGCCTCTGGATCATAATGAGGCTTCCCCCATCCTCCTAAACCTCATGGATCCAGCACTGTTTCCCTCGAAACCACAGCTGACAAAGGATGTCGGCTGTAATATTTACCTACCGCAATCCAGCGCAGGCGCAGTAGCAGCTTTCCAATTGGGCTCAGGCGGAAATACCCGAGCCGATCGGGTCTGTTTTACTGCACAGACGTGAGTCGTTCTGGCGCTATGTGGAGGGGAAGAGGGCTGGCAAAGCAGTGCGCAAGTGATAGATGTCACGCGGTGTGCAGGGTGAGTAAAGATAACAAGGTTTTTCGCCCAGCAATTGGCCAATTCAGTCTGCCCGGCGGATCACTGGCTGAGATGGCAGGGGCCACAGAACACATGGTAGATTTTCGGCAGATGCAGTTGTTTTCAGCCACCTCGGCTGAGTTTCATCTAGCGTGTGTATGAGGCTTTAGAATTTTATTCTGCAAAATGCATTCTTTGTCTTCTCAAAGAAATTCAGTCTGTGCTTTACCCCCCCCCCCCCCCCCCCCCCTTCCCTCTTTTGCAGTCTGAACAGTAGGATGATGCAGGGCCGGATTTACATCACAGGAGCCTATAGGCACAGATGTCCTGGCACCCTAGACTTCACCCTCTATGAACCTACAAACCTCCCCTGAACTGCACCACAAGTGTGCTGGCTGTCCCATCTGTCACTTCTCCCTTACTTCCCTTGCCCTTCATAAGTAGCTACAGGTGCCCCTTAGCATTAGGTACCGAGAGCTGGGTGAGTAAACTCATTTATGCCCTGCTCAGGACTCTTTATAGGGAAGGAGAGAGGGGAGCACTAGGGGAAGGGAGTGAGACGTCTTTCAATCATCAGGTGCCTGTAGGCATGTGCCTACAGTGCCTTATGGTAAATCCAGCTCTGGGATGATGCAAACCAGGCAGCAGCTCCACCCACATTCTAAAGCTGACTCTTTTAACATGCCTTCTTCTGGTCATGTGACCAAATATTTAACACAGGATTTGTTCGCAATAAAATGCTCATTTTACATGAAGATATTAGTTGGTATGATCAGATACTGTATGAGCCTTGAGATAATCCTGAGGTTTGCCTCTCTTCAGGTGAGTATCTTATTTTGATCACGAGCTTTGGCTCGGGATCACTTTAAAGTGGCCATTAATGATACAATCCACCGGCCAATAGATTGTTTTCAATCAATGTAAAAACAGATCAGCCCCATCAATGTGATTGAATTGGTCAGCAGATTTTTGGCCAATAGTGGGCACAACCGTTCGTTTCCGATCGATTATGCCACTGATCAGAAATGATCAACCATCTAGTGGATTGTATAATTAATGGGCACTGTTATAAATAGTGACAGAGGGAGAGTTTGAAATACTTTTGTCAATTATATTATTTTATACATTTATTTTTTTTTATGTTATAAATTCATATAATGCTGCAATTTGATATATTGTGCATTTTATTTTGTCTCCAGGACCAGAGGAATCGGCGTACACGCAAAACGGGTATTATGGAAACAGCTATAGAGGTGAGGGGGTGGGGCTATATAGGGGTAAAGAGGGGGTGGAGAAGTAGCAAGGGGAGGAGTTCCCACCATCGACAGTGAAATATATGGCACCATGTGACCTGTAGTTTCTTGAGGACATATAAGGGCCAGTTCAGACGGATGCCTGTTGGCATCTCGTTTAGCCAATGCTTAACCCTTTCCTGCTATTGAGCTGTTGTGGCGTTGCTTTTTGAAGCCCTAGAGGGATACGGAACTGCGAACACAAGTAACAATAAATTGTGATCGATGTGCCGCCAATCAACTAACTATAAGGAAGCTTTTGCCGTCGCGGGCCACAAAATATTGTATCGAGGGCCGCAAATGGCCCGCGGGCCGCGAGTTTGAGACCCCTGGTCTAAATGCAGAAGTGAGCGCTCACAGAGGCGCTCACTTCTGCATTTAGACCCATTGAGTTATACTCCTGTTTGCCTGATGAAGCAGGACCACACCTGTGAAACGTGTTGCACTAAGTGGAGTTCAATTAAAAATTTTTGTATTGATATATTGTGACTCAATTGAGTTTTATATTTTTGAGGGAGGTAAGTCCACCTGAACATCCCCCTCTTTTAGACGGTTTTTAAATGTTTTTATTCTACTTTGGCGCCTCTGTACACCAGGCCTTGCTGAATTCTTGTGGGAAAAGGCTCTGGTACCATTTCTGGTTATTTTGTAGAAGATAAGAGGTGAGGGAATCTTTCCTGCAGAGACTCAGACAGTAATAACAACCTGACAGTGATTACAACTCTCCCCCACTCTGGTTGGTGGACAGGATTTGGAACAAGTGTACTCCTGGTGCCTCAGAATTCCATACTGGAGTATTTCCGCAACCCCTAAGGGTGGTCCAGCCTTCAAACCTTGGGCCCTGTACAGGAATACTTCCAGTACTCCCTGATGGTGGTCTTGCTTTCATGCCCAGGGTCCTGCACTAGAGTGCCTCCTGTGCTCTTTGATGGCCTCCCAGCTTTCTCATCCCAGGCCTTGTGTTGGAATACTTCCTGTTTATACTGATGGTGATTTAGCCTTTCAACCCAGGACCCTGTATCAGAGTTCTTCCTGAACACTCCAATAGTGGTGAAGTCTTCCCACCCAAGGCCCAGTACCAAACTAATTTCTTGTACCCCCTAATGGTGGTCCAGCCTCCCCACCCAGAGCCTTATACTGGAGTGCTTCCTGTGTTCTTTAATGGTGTTTCAGAATACTCATTCCAGGACTTGTCTCAGAATACTTCCTAGTAGCTTAGCCTCACTATCCAGGGTCCTGTACTGTAATAATTTATTTAGCCCAAAATGGCTTCCTGACTATGAACCTATGTCTATGTCTATGACCTATGGCTTCCTCACTATGTATTAGTATGCTGTGGGTGAGTTGGGTGCCGGGAGAGCCAAACGGCGGCTCTCCCTGCTGCCACTAAACTCCCTGGCGGCTTTAAATACTATTCCCCCTCCGAGTCGTCGCAACTCGAAGGGAGATGTTATTCCAGGTCTAGCAATCGCTGGAGCCCCGAATAACTCTTACACGCCTCACGCAGCATAACATTGCTGCTATGGGGCGACTGGTGTCGGCGCTAGACACTGAGCACTGGACACCAAAACCACCTGCTTCGCTCTACTGGAGTGCTTCATGCATCCACCAGGATTCCACCTGCCTCTTCACCAAAAACCCTTTACTGAAGTGCTTCCTGTACACTTTGATATTGACCCAGCCTCCCCAGTTAGGCCCTGTTCTGAAGTATTTACTATTTATGTTAATGGTGAACCCTGGGCCTGACACTAGTGCATTTCCTGTAACTCTCTCGCTGTGTCCCTCCAGTTAGTGGCTTAGGAAGACAGTTGTCAATATCAAATTTAGAGTCTGAGATCTGATAGGTCTAAGTTTTGTGAGATAATGGGAGTGGGTCACTGGAGGCCGGCTGTCACTGACAAGTGTGATGGGTCTTCTCTTCACAGGTTGCGGTGGAAAGTGCTGAATGGACATGTGACTGTGGCCCTGCATGGAACATACCTCAGGAGGGCAAACACTGTATATAGTGATGGGGGTTGAGAGTTAATAATAAAATTGATGAAAAGTTGAACTGTCTCCTGGTGATTTTTTGCCATCTCACCTTTCTCCAGTTTGTAAATGTTTGATGTGAGAAGTTGGAGTGATGAAGAGAGGTGTAAGTTCCATCCCTAGCTGTAAATAATGTGGTGTAAAATATCGATGAAATTCAGAGAAAAATATGGTGGAAAGACAACATTTTATGCCATACTTGCAATTGTCACCTTCTAGGCTGCACAGACAAAAACCCCACCTTCCCAAGAGGAGCTTCTGAGTTTCTTTGACTCTGCCCCAGCAGAACATCCTATAGAACAGCTTATGAGCAGTTCAGTCAGTATCTACTTTGCCAGGAAAGTTCCTAGGTATATATGCTGCATATAGGGGCTTGGAGGAGAGATTTTTAAAAACTTATTCCATCTGTACCTGATAAAGCAGAGACTGCTAGAGGGATAAACAATACTTAAAGTTACTTTTATTCAACAAGCAAGTCATTTTTGATGGGAAATGACATAGGTGTCTCCCAAAAGATAATAAGACGGTGTACAAGAGGCATTATTATAGAAAGAAAAACATTTCTCAGCTTCTATTTGCATTTGAGCAAAAAGTGTCCAGTTCAAAATTATTCATACCCTTCACAAACTGTCACAGTCTGTGGGGAAAATGCAAAGTTATATACCATTCCAAATAGCCCAAGCTGTTATAAAGCATCACAATTACTCTGATAAATTGGGAACAGCTGTTTTAATCAATTCAACAGGTGAAAAACAGCAGCTCTCTGCAGTTGGTTTTGTGGACAGTCATGGCTAAAACAAAGGAGCTCAGTGAGGACATGCAGCTGCGCATTGTGGCTGCTCACAAGTCAGGAAAGGGCTACAAGGCCATTCCTAAATGTTTTCAAGTTCCAGTGGCTACAGTGCAAAGTGTTATTAAAAGATACAAGATGTTCCACAGTGTGGAAAATCTCAGATAACGTGGTCAGGGGCCAAGAGTGACACCTGTGCTGGCCAGGTGGATAGTGAGAGAGGTGAAAAAGAATCCAAGGCCATCGTGGTGAATCTGGGCTCTGTTGGTGGCAATGTCTCAAGGGGGACAATCCAACGGACACTGCACACTGCTGGGTTCCACAGATGCAGACCAAGGACGCCACTTCTCCAGATAAGGCACACAAAAGCTTGCTTGGCCTTTGCAAATGCTCATCTGGACAAAGAAGACGACGTCTGGTCTTCTGTGTTATGGTCAGAGGAAACAAAAATTGAATTGTTTGGTCACAATGATGTTTCCTTCATTTGGCGTAAACAAGGAGCAGCTTTCAACCTAAAGAACACCATTGCCACTGTCAAACATGGTGATGGGAACCTAATGCTTTGGGGTATTTTTTCAGCCAATTTTCCAGTGAACCTAATTACAGTAAACGGCACCATGAAAAAAGAGCAATAATGAGGATCCTCAAGGACAACATCAGGCAGTCTGCAGAGAAACTTGGCCTTGGGCGCCAGTGGACATTTCAGCATGACAATGACCAAAAACACACAGCAAAAGTGATGAAGAAATGTTTAGCAGACAACAACATTAACCTTTTGGAGTGTCCCAGTCAGAGTCCTGACTTGAATCCAATTGAGAATCTGCCTTTTGTAGTGCGTGTGTACGCACC
Organism: Hyperolius riggenbachi; assembly: GCF_040937935.1. Lineage (NCBI taxonomy): Eukaryota > Metazoa > Chordata > Amphibia > Anura > Hyperoliidae > Hyperolius > Hyperolius riggenbachi. The sequence goes on along the minus strand of NC_090652.1, from coordinate 73,323,963 downwards.
TTTATACATCGTCTTATCTTTTGGGAGACACCTAAGTCATTTCCCGTCAAAAAATTAATTGCTGGTTGAATAAAAGTAACTTCAAGTCAAAATTTGATAGGGGTATGAATAATTATGAGCAGCACACTACTACTATCCATTTGTGACATCTCTGCCCTCCTGAGTTCCCAACACACCCACAGAAGTACTGCACAGGCGCAGATCGCTCCCAGGGATGGGAGCGCGGCTACCTTCTGAAGTATTTGGCTAGTTTGCTGCCGTGCTTTAATCCTAACTTGCTAGCAAGCTGCTCCTGTGCAGGCAGATCACAGACAAATCATTCCAGCCTCAGCCTGTGTCTCTCGACTCTACAAGCAGGAGAGGGAGAGAAAAACTGTGCATAAATCCTTATATTAGTGACTAATCATTGCTGGAGCTTAGACCTTGTATTTTGCAGGCAGAAGTTTTTGAATCAGGATTATTATCAGAAGGAGGTAGAATATAAGTGTCATCCAAATACATTAATTACAAGGGATCTTGCAAGGATTGTGAAGTATTTGCCAAAAAGATAAGACCCTTGATTTACTTAATGCCTACATAGACTGGAAACAGTTAACTGTATGTTACTGAGCGTGGGGGGGGGGGGGGGGGGGCGGAGGAGTCACTCGGAGATGCACATGGATTCCTGGGGGGTAAAGTGCCCCAGTGTAGTGCTGCCCATGCTGACAGAGGACCCTGCTTGGTGGGACAGGTGAGACGCTAGAGGACCTGGGGGGCTCTACAGCTGGCTCGGGGCCCTGGTACCATTGCCCGAGTTGCCCCAATGGTAGTGCTAGCACAGCTTACTCATGTAATATCCTAAGGAAGTACATAATTTTATGTTAGTGCCATACAGCTGTACCATGGTTATTGTGGAGGAAAATCATCAGCAAAACTAAGGGAAGAAACTCCTTCCTGTGCAGCATTTACACACACACACACACACACACACACACACACACACACACACACACACACACACACACACACACACACACACACACACACACACACACTTGCAGTGTGTGAGAATTCCTTACTATGCATAGAACAAATCATGTGCTGCAGCTAATTTCCGTTACTCCTTGTGTAGTGTGTGATAAATCCTTTAACTCGTCCCACACTATCCTCAACTTGTTTATAATGCTCACATGTATTGTGCTTTATTACACAATGAACAGGTAGGATCTAGAAAGGCATTCATGATAAGAGAGCAGAGCTGTAGTTTTGCAGTGCTGGTCACAAAGAGTTAAATTCTCTCAGCAGCAGTTTAGAGGAGGTGGGCGGGGTCAGCTCTGTGTTCTCAATGAAAGACTATCTGCTGCCCCCTCTAGCTCCTCCCTATCTACCTAGGATGGAGGAGGAGTTTGGACACTACACATGCTGCTTTTCAGTCAAACCAAGCTGCTTCTGATATTTACACAAAAAGAGAGTTTTGTAAAACCAGCAAGCCAGAGAATAAAAATATGAATAATGCAAAAGTGGTTTATGTGCATTGCAACATTCCAAACATGATATATTTCATGCAATATGCATTAACATACATGAGCCTGAACTGGGGTTGGTAATGATGTATGTGTTATGTGTACATAGTGTATATATGTAATTCTGTGTGTGTATACAATATGTACACTGTGCATATTGTGTATATTTAGCCCAATGCATAGAATGAGCAGGTAACTGTGTGTATACAGTGAATATTTATATATTTATAGACAGAGGGAGGGAGGGTGTGAGGGGTGCCAGCTGGGATAAACATAGCTGAGTATTTGGCCAGTGATCAGGCCTGGAAAGACATACGAGCCTGAACACCCGTATCATATCCAGAATGAAGGGGGTGTCTCCTGGCTGCAGCTGGGCACTGAGCAAACAGTGACCTTCACACAGTGCGTCCCCAGCACGGCCAGCCATACTGGTCACAATGGTGCTTCCTGTGGTTCAATTGCCGGTTCAGATACTCCGGAGAGACATGTCGACTAAGGCCCCCAAGCCTGGAGGAGGTGAGGAACCTGTTAGGTTATACCCCATATCCTACAACAGTAATATATTCCTCCAGTACCCTAAAAACTCCATCTCTACTATCCTAGTTTGATACAACTACCCCCACTGCTCTGGTTACTACCAGCACTTTCGTAATGCTTTCGCTACTATTTCCCTAATACAACCTTTTCCACTAGTGCTCATCACTGCACATCCTAAAAATACTTCCTTTACTATTCCCTATTTCTCCACTTCTACTACCACTACTACTCACCACTGCTCCAGCTCTACTACCACTGCTACTCTCCACTCCTCCACTGCTACTACCACTACTACTCTCCACTGCTCCAGCTCTACTACCACTACTACTCTCCACTCCTCCACCTCTACTACCACTACTACTCACCTCTACTACCACTACTACTCACCACTGCTCCAGCTCTACTACCACTGCTACTCTCCACTCCTCCACTGCTACTACCACTACTACTCTCCACTGCTCCAGCTCTACTACCACTACTACTCTCCACTCCTCCACCTCTACTACCACTACTACTCACCACTGCTCCAGCTCTACTACCACTGCTACTCTCCACTCCTCCACTGCTACTACCACTACTACTCTCCACTGCTCCAGCTCTACTACCACTACTACTCACCTCTACTACCACTACTACTCACCACTCCTCCACCTCTACTATCACTACTACTCTCCACTCCTCCACTGCTACTACCACTACTACTCTCCACTGCTCCAGCTCTACTACCACTACTACTCTCCACTCCTCCACCTCTACTACCACTACTACTCACCTCTACTACCACTACTACTCACCACTGCTCCAGCTCTACTACCACTGCTACTCTCCACTCCTCCACTGCTACTACCACTACTACTCTCCACTGCTCCAGCTCTACTACCACTACTACTCTCCACTCCTCCACCTCTACTACCACTACTACTCACCTCTACTACCACTACTACTCTCCACTGCTCCACCTCTACTACTCTCCTCTGCTCCAGCTCTACTACCACTACTACTCTCCACTCCTCCACTGCTACTACCACTACTACTCTCCACTCTTCCACCTCTACTACCACTACTACTCTCTCCACTCCTGTACCTCCACTACCACTACTACTCTACACTCCTCCACCTCTACTACCACTACTACTCTACACTCCTCCACATCTACTACCACTACTACTCTCCACTCCCACCTCTACTACCCACTACTACTATCCACTCCTCCACCTCTACTACCACTACTACTCTCCACTCATCCACCTCTACTACCACTACTACTCTACACTTCTCCACCTCTACTGCCACTACTACTCTCAACTTTTCCATCTCTACTACCACAACTCCTCTCCACTCCTCCACCTCTACTACCACTACTACTCTCCACTGCTCCACCTCTACTACCACTACTACTCTCCACTCCTCCACTGCTACTACCACTACCACTACTTTCCACCTTTACTACTATTCTACACTTCTACCACCACTACTACTCTCCACTCCTCCACCTCTACTACCACTACTACTCTCCACTCCTCCACCTCTACTACCACTACTACTCTCCACTTCTCCATCTCTACTACCACTACTACACTCAACTTCTCCACCTCTACTACCACTCTCCACTTCTCCATCTCTACTACCACTACTACACTCCACTTCTCCACCTCTACTATCACTACTACCTCTAACCTCTCCACCTGCACTACTGCAACCAGGGCCAGTTATCTCATGAAGCAAGGTGAAACACTTGCATCTGGCGCAGAGATTACAGGGGCAGCATGTTTGTACTGTGTTTACACTAACAGCATGCGGTCAGAGTAGGAGGAGAAGCGAGTGGAGAGCGAGGTGAAGAGGTCATCATTGGGGAAAAGCAGCTTGTTGTGCTGTGTGAGTAGTCATGTAAGAACATTAAATGAAGCAAACTAAATTGTTGGGTACTGTGCGATCATTCCAAATTGGGGGGGGGGGGGGGGGGGTGGAGGGATCCTCACAAGTTTGCCTCAGGCAGCAAAAAGTCTACAACCGGCTCTGACTGCAACATCCTAATACTACTAGCGCTACTACTCCCCACCTACCCTCTCTATTACTACTACAACTTCCATATCCTAATAATACTACTAGCACTACTGCTCCCCACTTCTCAATTTCTACTATCACTACTACTTCCCACTTCTACTGTATCCTATTACTACTACCACTACTACTACCTCCCACCTATACTACTGCAACATTCTAATACTACTAGCACTACTTCTCCACAATTGTCCATTTCTACTACCACTACTACTCTCCATTTCTACTGTATCCTATTACTACTACTACTCCCCACCTACCCTCTCTCTGTTACTACTGCAACTGCAACATTTTAATACTATTACCACTACTACTCCCCAGTTTCTCACCTCTACTACTTCTGTGCCCCACCTTCCACATCTAATACTAATGCTACATCCTGATACTACTACCTCTACTAGTCACCACCTCTCCTCCTGTAATATTACTATTACAACACCCCGATACTATCACCAGTGCTACTACCCACCTCTCCATTCTACTACTACTGCATCATCTTAATCCTACTAACAGTGCCACCACTACTACTCGTACTTCCACTGGATAAACACGTGGTGACAGATATGTGTGCAGGTACCTACACTGCTCCCCATTTTATATCCTTGAACTTGTCATCATGTCTGATCCAGCAGATTACAGAAAAATGGCCATTATAATGACCCCACTGGTATAGGTGATATTCCGTCTTCAATATTACTGCGCTGCTAATGCTATAACCTCCATCTACCAACATTACTATAGCTTATTGACCTTACTATGACTATTCTACTCCAAAGAAATAATTTATATATTACTATTTCCTTAACTTTTATTTGTACACGTCTCGTGCTACACATGTACACTCACTGAGAGCCAAATCCTACACAAGGTAAATCTAGGCAGTTTCCTAGGGCCTGGAGAGAGTCTAGGGGCCTGGTGGATGCTAGCCCCCACCAAATCTTACAAAAAAAAGCCAGGTGATCATCAGCAGTGGGAAAAACTGCTATCTTGCCTAGGGCCCAATTTTATCTTAATCCATTTCTGCTCCCAGCTGCTGGTTATATAGAAGGGATGGACTGGAGCTATGCCTTAAAGTGAACCAGAGACGAAGCCCCCGCATGTATTTTACCATATATATCAGTGGGAACATTAGAGAAAACACCTACCCTGCTCTCCGTTTTATCCTCACTGCTAAAAGTGTCTGTTATCAGCTGTGATAAGAATCCCGCACTGAGCATTCAGTCTGGCTTTGCCGGGAATGATTATAGCTGAGTCATTATAGCACAGCCACAAGGGGGCAGGCTTGGGCACCAGAGAAGACAGACTCCGCTATAATCATTCCGTAGCAAAGCCAGACTGAATGCTCAGTCAGGGATTATTATCAGAGGTGATAACAGTCAGATTAAAAAGAGAACAATGAAGCAAAGAGCAGATTAGGCGTTTACTGTCATGTTCCCACTGATTTATAAAGTCTCTGTAGACTTTTGAGCCAAGCTTAAAGAGAACCAGAGTGTGCTGTAACATATCCCAGCCAGCTCAATAATGCAAATCTTCGCCCTCTGTTGAAATACTGTGTAGCGAGGGGCCACTGAGGGGACCATCAAGCTCCGGCCCTGTGCACAGGTGTTATGTTACGGTCAGAAACCGAAGTCTGGCCACTTTGGGTTCTGACCGATCAAAACTAGAAGTAGTCCGTGCCACTGTGGCCAATGCCTGAAATGAATCAAATCCTGGCGGCTCCGCTTCTTCATCTCCGGCTCCTCCTTCTGCCCCCTTCCTATTGGCTTCTGTCAGCCGGGGACACGTGTGCACCCAGAGTCATTCGTCACGGCGGGGAAGCAGAGCGGGAACGCTGCAGACATTGCTTCTGCCAGCACCCAGCAGGAACAAACCTCACGAATCCCTGCTTCCCTGCCACGACGAACGACTCTGACAGGACAGATCATTTTAAAATGTCAGTTTTGCAGGTCGGTTCTCTCATGAAGCAAGATGAAACAATTGCCTGAGGTGCAGAAATTACAGGGGCAGCATGTTTTTACTGTGTGTTTACACTTATGCTGGGTACACACCATGCGTTTTTTTCAGTCGATTTTCCGTCTTATCAATTTTCGATTTGTTTTTCTGCTCAGTTTTCTTATCTTTTCTTATTTCCATTCACTTGTATCAGAAATGAAGCGGAAAAAACGATCAAAAGTAAGATCGGACATGTCGGAAATTATCTCTCGAACCATTTATCTGCTGAAAAAATGCATGGTGTATTCCCAGCGTAATGCAGTCAGAGTAGGAGGAGAAGTGAGAGGAGAGCGAGCGAGGTGAAGAGGAGGTCATCATTGGGGAAGAGCAGCTTGTTGTACTGTGTGAGGAGTCTGACAGTGAGTAAGGAGTGGGAGGCAGAAGAGCAGCAGTGTTACATTTGACTTGCACAGCAGAAGGGAGGAGGTGGCACTGCTGTCCTGATTGAGAAGAAATGGAGGACGGCTGACTGGCTGAGGGTAAGCAGTTTGTTTGTCACAGACTCGCAGCCAGCCAGTGTGTTATTGGGTTGAGCTGCAGCATCACAAGTTTAGCAAAAAGTCTAGAACCAGCCCTGTTTGTAGTAAGTTGTTAAAGCTCCCACGAGGCAAGATATTTTTTAAAAACAAGGTGTTTTTTTTAGCACAATTGCCAAGTGCTTCAAAGTTATTTTTTACAAAAAAAGATGAAAAATCATCTCCTGGGAGAAAACTCAGGAGAAAAGTTAACTGGATAAGGGCCAGTGACTTTTTGCATTGTAAAGGCACAACTCCCAACTTTTTGAGATGAGAAAGAGGGACACTTAAGCTACATCCCTAGTCATGCCCCCCAACACACCCCTAGTCAGGCATACCATAAATATTTCATAAGAAAAATAGGTTTGATCATTCTAACCACACCGGTCCTTTCTATCCTGGTTTACGTTCCTTCATATTAACATTTGAAAATAAGAAATATATCAGTTGAAATGATGGGGTAAATTAAACACATTTCTTAGGAGAAAAATACCGGTTTACACAGACAGATCTGTACATCAGTCCTGAAAGAGAGGCAAATGAGGAAGAAAGAGGGACAATGGTATTGGATATATATATATTAGTCCCAAAGAGGGACTGTGCTTCCAAAAGTGTTGGAGCAGAGTGGTCTGTACACACAGATAGGTACCCAGTATAACAAGTTAGAACTCTTTACTGAAGAAAAACATGCAGAGATATAGCATACACAACCATTGGGAAGTGCAGCTTACTTTGAACAGATAGAATACAGGAAATAACAATCCCATAAAGATTACCATAGCATTTTACACACAGTGACATATTGTGTCTGACCTGGCAAACCCAGAAGAGGCTGCTGGAGGAGGGGGGCATTTAGGTACCAAAGGAGGGGAACAGAGGAGAACGGGTGGGGGGGGGGGGGTTTCAGCTTGGGCATTTTTTAACCATTTCAGGCGCCCAGACGTGAGCCTCATGTCCGCGGCAGGTGCTGCTGTAGCTGCAGGGACGCGAGACTCACGTCTGTGCAGTCTGTGGGGCTGTGCGTGATCCTGCGAGTGGAAGCCGGTGATCATGATGGTCCCGGAGACAGGGGGCAGCATTCCCGAGCCAATCCGTGCATGTCCATCGAGAATGGTTCAAAAACAGTGATCATTCTCAATTGGTGGCGTCGCGCTTCCTCCTGCTCGCTCCCGCCGCAGATTGTTAGATTAATTAATGGGAAAAAAGTTCCCATTCATTCATCATCTGCCCTCAGGTCCACGTGATTGCATGCATCAATGAGATGCCTGTGTCACTTCCGAGTAACACAGCTACTCATTACTTCCTATTAAGCGTATTTATTGTACGCTTATGGGAAATAATGCGCAAGGACATCTTGTGGCCAAATAGTAATATTGCACCTACGTACATCAGGGAATACATTTTTTTCATATGTATGTAAAGAGGGCATATTATTATGAAATTTTGGGCTTGTGATTATTGATGGATGTAAAACTGAAAGAATGCACCTTTACTTCCAAATAAAATATTGTCACCATACATTGTAGTAGGGATATAATTTAAATGTTGCAATAACCGGGACAAATGGGCAAATAAAATGTGTTTGTGTGGCTTTTATCCACAGTAGAATGTTATATAATTGCAGAAAACTGAGAAATAATGAATTTTTTTCCATGTTTTTCTTTTTATTCCCATTAAAATGCATTTAAAATAAAATAATTCTTAGCATAATGTACCACTAAAAGAAAGCCTAATTGGTGGCGGAAAAAACAAGGTATAGATCATTTTTTTGTAATAAGAAGCGATAATGTTATTGGGGAATGAAAGGGAGGAGTGCTGAAATGTGAAAATTCCTCTCATCCATAAGGTGAAAACAACCCGCGGGCTGAAATGTTTAAGGCAACTATGTTGTTAAAACTCTAACAAAAAAGAGGGACAGTTGGGAGCTATGTAAATGATGAGAAGATCAACACAAACATTGCTGCCTGTTATCAGGGCCGGATTTGTACTCTTTACCGCCCAAGGCCACTCTCACCAGCCGTGACCTTCAGTTTAGGTAGCGAGATGACCCTTCCATCCAGAATAGGTAGCCAGATGACCCCTCCCCCCTTTCCCTCCAGAATAGGTAGCCAGATGACCCCCCCCCCCCCTTTCCCTCCAGTATAGGTAGCCAGATGACTCTCTAATCCATCATTTTCCCACCCCCCTTTCAGTATAGGTAGCCATCTTGCCTTCACACCACAGCAGCAATCAGTGTCACTCATTCCTCCACTCATCTCCAGTGCAGAAGCGTCCTCTTCCTTTCCGTCTCCAAAGCTGCCCAAGTTCATAGCCGCCAGCCACAAGGCAAACGTGTACAGAGAGAAAGGTGGCTGCTGCACAGGTGGAGCAGAGTACCGTGGTCAGGCGCTCGCCTGATCTCCCTATATTGCAGCATTTGCAAGCATGCAAATGCTGCACCACTTTAGCCTGCTGCTTTGGTGCCCTTGTGCATGTGGTGCCCTAGGCCATGACCATTAACAAATGTTAGTCGATCATTTGGCACATTATTGATTAAAATACATTGACTGAGGATGAAATGACTTTAGATTTTTCCTCAATCCAATACTTCCATCCAATCGATTTTCTCACTGATTAATTGAATTGTATACTGGATGTAACCTCAAAGGAGATGATTTACAACTTCCCTTTGTTGCCTCAGTTATATTTCTGTCCTGTATGACGACCCCCTCTATCCCCCCAGCTCGCACCTGGAAGATCCTCACCTTCGTTGTTGCACTGCCCGGAGTCGCGGTCTGCATGCTAAATGCCTACCTACAGCAGAAGAACCATCCTCATGAAAGACCTGAGTTCGTTGCCTACAACCACCTGCGTATCCGCAAAAAGGTGAGAGCTGTCTGTTCACACAGTGGTCACAAGGGGGCACCACAATTAGCTCTGTATAAATAGCCTCCTGCAAAGCAACACCAAGTTAAATGCAGCCTGTACACACAGTAGCCACATGGCGGCAGTATAGTCTTCCGGAGCAATGGAGGTAGGGAAATGTCGCCTGGGTGACATTCTGGACCAACTGCCAGGCATGACTTCCTAAACATCACAAACTGGAATTGAAAGTTGTACGGGATGTTACTCAGTCCTTAGTGAGCTAAGGGAGAAGGATTACTAAGGTATTTATATTTTTGTTTGGCTGGGAGCTAGGGTTCCATTTTTCAGATACTCCTGGGTAAGTGAGGAGAAAAATCAGTTATCTTAGTTCATGGGTGAGGGAAGTCAGGGTTTCCATGTTCTTTGGAGAGAAGAGTGTGGATTCCCAGCTCTTTGGCAGGGGAAGTTTGCATTCCAAGTTTATAGGTGAGGGGAGTTTGGGTTGACATATCCTAGGTTATTAGAGTTTGGATTCCTGGCTCTTGAAGTTTGGGTTCCTACTTCCTGTGAGAGAGAAGTTTGATTTCCTGGCATGTGGGGAGAGCTAAGTTTCTGGTTCCTTGGTGAGGGGAGTTGTATCTAATGCTACGTACACACATGCGACAACGATCGTTCGTTGGGAACGACGAACGAACTTTTAATTGACGAAAGAACGACCTAAGTAAAGTTAGTTTTTAAAGGTGTGTAACGATCTGATCGATAGAACAAACATTACATCACGTAAAGCAACAATTGCGCTTGCGCATAAAAATAAAAAGTTCCATGGAGAAATAGTGAAATGCGCATGTTAAGCCTAGTACGAACGACCGTTTCCAACGATATACTACTTTTGCAGACGATCGTCGTTGGAAAAAATCCGCCAAGATAGATCGTTCGTTTTTAACGATCTAGCTCGTCCGTCGTTAGACTTAATGGTCGTTGGCTGCTTTTTTTTAAACGATCGTCATTTGAAATGACCGGGGAACGATCGTTTCAAACGACTATAGTCGCCTGTGTGTACGCACCTTTAGTGATGGTGTAATGGTTAAGGGCTCTGCCTCTGACACAGGAGACCAGGGTTCGAATCTCGGCTCTGCCTGTTCAGTAAGCCAGCACTAATTCAGTAGGAGACCTTTGGCAAGTCTCCCTTACACTGCTACTGCCAATAGAGCGCGCCCTAGTGGCTGCTGCTCTGCTCTGGCGCTTTGAGTCCACAAGGAGAAAAGCGCAATATAAATGTTATTTGTCTTGTCTTGTCTAGTGAGGAGAGTTTGAGTTCCTGGTTCTTGGGTGAGGGCTGTTTGGGTTCCTGGATCCTGCATAATGGGAGTTTTGTATTTCTGGGTGAGGAGAGTTTGGGCTCCCAGTTCTTTGGTGAGAAGAGCTTTAGTTCCTGGTTCTTGGATGTGATAAGTTTACCTGGGTTAGAAAAAAATGGATTCCTGCCTCTTTGGTAAAATGTTTGGGTTCCTGCTTCTTGGGTGATGGAAGTTTGAGTTTCTGGTGAATGAGGACAGATCCTGGGTTCCAGAGTTCCAGAGTTTGGGTTGACAGATCCTTTGGATTTCAGAGTCTTGCTTGCATGATGGGAGTTTGGATTTCTGATTCCTGGGTGAGGAGAGTTTTGGTTGGAGGGAGTTGGGACCTGGTGAGGTGAGTTTGTGTTGACGGATCCTGGGTTAGAAGAATTTGGATTCTTAGCTCTTGGGTAAGGAAGTTTAGGTTCCTGCTTCCTGGGTGAGGGGAGCTTAGGTTTCTGGTTCCTTGGTGAGAAACCTTTGGCTTTTCAGTGTCTTGATGAGGAGAGTTTGATTTCCTGGTTAAGGGATGTTTGGGTTCCTGGGTCCTGCGTGATGGGAGTTTGTATTTCTTATTCCTGGGTAAGGAGAGTCGGGTTCCCAGTTCCTTGGTGAGGAGAATTTGGGTTCTCGGGTGAGGGATGTTTGGGTTCCCAGGTCTTGCGCAATGGGAGTAGGGATTTCTGAGTGATGAGAGTTTAGGTTCCCAACTCCTTGGAGTTGGGTCCTGGTTCCTAAGTCCTCTTACATGAAAGAATTGGTCAATGAGATGCAAGTAATTCTGAGCTGATGAAAGTTTATGCAGATTTCATATGCAAATTCATGCAGCTTTGCTCTCACCATCCCGCTCCTTAGTATCCTACTGTCTGTCCCCACAACACACACTTCCTTCCTATACAACCTTTCCATTGAATATGAACAATGTCTGTCTTTTCTTCTAGGGCTTCCCTTGGGGTGATGGGGATCACACCCTCTTCCATAATCCACATGCTAACCCGCTGCCCACTGGCTATGAGGAGCCTCATCAGAAGCATTAATACCACTGAAGAACAAGGAGACTGCACTGGACCTTCTTGTTCTATGTTGTGTATAAATTATGAATTCCAATAAAACTCAACCTGAAGAAGTGGAAATGCTTTATTTACTGGCAGGGGGGTTTATGGGAATGAATGGGCTACTCTATGCCTCCTTTCTGTCTTGGATGTAGAAAGAACCTGGGGTAGAGGTGATGGGGGGAGGTCACTGGCTGCACAGGAAGGTTTTCTAGCAATGTTCTTTATGGAGGGAATGCTCCGCAATCTCCAATTTTCCTTCCAGAGGCAAGTTCCCAGAATTTCATCTGCTTTAGTCTCTCACAGATGATGGTTTCAAATCTACAGATCAGGAGTGTTGTTGCATAACCACCTCCAATAAGACAAAGATGGAATATAAAGAATGGTAATTATGAGTCTGGAGGCCTGGAGGAGGAGTAACAGTGTCTTGACAATCCCTGCACTCTTCTCAGCTCTACAAGCCTACCAAGGGTGTGTCGGAGACCAAGCTTGAGACATTCAATAGGCCGCAGAAAAATCAGTTTCCTAATCTGTGCAGTCCAGTGGATAACTAGAAGTGGTTGCACCTAAATATTATGCAGGAGAACAGAAGCGCCAAAAGGATTAAAGCAGCTAAATGAGCTTAAAAACCAAATTCTTGGTAAATAGAGGAGGTAGTGGTGGACTTTCCTCCTCCAAGTAGACACACAACGACTGTAGTAAAGACAATCAATATATTTTATTTATGAACTCCAAATATGCAACGCGTTTCGCAGGTTTGATCCCGCTTCATCAGGCAATAACAACGGAGCAATAGCATATGTGGTCAGTAGAAGAGCCAGGCACCTCTGTGATTGCACCTAAATATGATTGTAATCAGCTAATTACGCTTTCGCAACATTTCATATACATTTATACTCATACATAATTATGATTTATAAATTCAATTTCTTTTCTTGTAATCATTCGTAATTTTGTGTCATTTTTGTCTAATTTCATGTCGACTTCAGCAGTTAATAGCAAAGCCCACATACATTTCTCCATCGTTCGCACGGTGCAGAGGATGACCTCGAGGTCGTCCTTACTGCGCCTGCATGAAGCGCCGCTGTCAATCAAGCTCACGTTGTCCGCGGCGTACTGCGCAGGCACAGTAGCTTTCCTTTACTTTGCCTGATGACTCCTTTAAAGGGAACCAGAGAGGATCAAAAAAAGGTTTTATACATACCTGGGGCTTCCTCCAGCACCATAGGCACGGATCGCTCCCACGCCGCCGTCCTCCGCTGCCTGGATCCGCCGGTACCGGGTCCTGTCATTGCCGCGAGTCGGCCGGCGGACGCGGCCGATTCTCCACATCACACGGAGCTCCCTCGATATAAGTACGCATGAGGCTGCCTACTGCGCAGCCGCATGCGTACGGGTATGGAGGGAGCCCCTGTGATGCGGACAATTGGCCGCGTCTGCCGGAAGTGACGGGACCCGGTACCGGCAGTTCCAGGAAGCGGAGGATGGCGGCATGGGAGCGATCCAGGCTTATGGGGCTGGAAGAAGCCCCAGGTATGTATAAAAGCTTTTTCTATTTTAACAACCCATTCCTCTCTGGTAAGGAGAATAGTGGGTACAAGTAAAAAAAAATAAAATTCAAAAAGACCTTGTAGTTTGTGAGAATATCAGTTTTAAGAACATTTTTCCTCTGCATTTTTAAAACTGATTTTCTCAAAAACTACAAGGTCTTCTACCCACTATTCTCCTTAACATACGTAGCAATTTAGGTAAGAATAGCATATATGGGGGCTTTGCTAATAACCGCCAAACACATTACCTGTGTACCGTGGGTCATGCTAATCACGCAATGCCCAGTACTCTGCTAGCCTTAGTACTCATGGCCATGGGTGTAACAATAGACCCAGCAGGGGATGCAGCCGCAGGGGGGGCCCTGAAGCCACAGGGGGCCCTGTCCTGAGAGACTGACAACGAAGGTCAAGGAGAGAAAAAACTTTCTGCTCTCTGCACAATTGTTCTAATGACTGCATCTGCTTAGCCACTGATAAGGAATCTTGCAAAGTTTTGCAAAGATTTGCAGACAGTTACTATTCAGTGTTCAGCAGGGTATTGTGTATATCCCTGTTCTACCCCCAGCCTTTCTACCCCTACCCAAGCGCTTTGTACTGTAGTGATGCCTGAGGAGTCTGGACACAGAGAAAAAAAAACTTTATATTCTCTGCACACTTTTTCTAATGACTGCGTGTGTGTGTGTGTGTAGGTGGGATGGCGGAGGGGGTCCAATCCAAATTTAGCAGGGGGGCCCAGTGATTTCTAGTTACGTTCCTGCCCACGGCAATACTACCAGTGGCAGTGGCGTAGCTAGAGATTATGGACCCCCATAACAAAACTTTCATGGGTCCATCAGATGCAGGCACTTAATTGGGCAATTTACATTCTCATTCTGTCTTCACTGCATATAGTCCATGGACACTGAGACCAAGTGAGCAGAAGGAGGAACATAAGAAACTTAATAGTGAAAACATCAAGTACCTCCTGGGCTCCCTCTGCTCCAGGTCCCCATAGCAGCTGCTATGGCTATTGCTATTGCTACGCCCCTGACCGGTGGTTCTTGAATCACACCCTCAAAAATGTCTAAAATAACAAATAAAAGGTTTCCTTAATTGATTTAATGAAAATAGCTGTTACTTTTCGGATGACTCTCGTATATAGCTTATTTTTATCATGTGATGTATTCTGGAGAGTGCTGCATTAACCTTTCTGCACATGAATCTCAGTAAACCATTACGAAGAAAAACCATCTTAACCGAAGAACTGAAACTCATCCCCACCCAAAACCATCTCAGCAATCAAAGCCTCTGTGAATCCACCTGTGTCACCAGCATGTCTTCCTGTGACACAAACATGGTGACAAGACCTTGGCGTGACCTCTCTGAGCTGATCAGGTGGAGTAGCTGCTCTGTGTCTCACTATATTATTATGGTAACAGTACTCTGTCTGTAGCTACAAACTGTATGTGGAGTATGCATGCCTTTTCTCCAGGCCTTACTCACGACTTCTGGGACTAATTCTAAGGTTTATGTGAATATTGGTAAATATGGTGCCCAACCTTTTTGGTATGCTTTACAGTATGTTAAACACACTGTGCACATGAAGCACGCTATTGCACATGAAGGAAAAGGTTAAGGATGAGCACTAAATTCACCTTTTCGTGAGGCCCTTTTTACACTGGTGCATTGCGTTAGCTTGTTTTTACCGCAGGGTAACACTACACCAGCGAAGGTCATGGGGAATTTCATACTGATGGGACGCAGCAGCATGCACGAGCGATGCTACAGCAACAGCGCATTGGTGGCCTACATGCGTGGCGACATGTGGCAGAACGGAAGTCATGTAAGACTATGACGATGCAGATATTTTTTTTAATTTTTTGCAGTAATGTTGCAGCGTGCTAAAGCGGAAGCGTGTTATGTCAATACACTTCTGCGCAATTCGAACGTTGGACACAGGAACTGAGCGCTGGAGAGCCTCACTTCGTGCTTGGCCAGTAGCCAGAATGGACTTTACTGCAGTAAACTCTATCAGCCAATCGCATCGCACCGCGCACCGAGGGTGCAGGACTCATTTACTAGCTAGTCTAGTGCTAGCAGAAGGTTTTGCAGGTATTACAGCACATTTATTCAGCGGGGGGCACTCAGGAGGACAGATAGCCGTACGACCGACACAGTGTCGGGCATACCACTAAGGAGGTTAAAGAGAAATTCCAACCAAGAATTGAACTTTATCCCAAACAGTAGCTGATACCCCATTTTACATGAGAAATATATTCCTTTTCACAAACAGATCATCAGGGGGCGCTCTATGACTGATATTGTGGTGAAACCCCTCCCACAAGAAACTCTGAGGACCGTGGTAATCCTGGCAGTTTCCTGTCTGTGAACCTTATTGCATTATGGGAAATAGCTGTTTACAGCTGTTTCCAACTGTCAAAAAAGCATGCAGCAGCTACATCACCTGCCAACAGTAAAAATGTCACCATGTAATAAATGTCAGAATGTAAATCAGGGATTTAAAAGATTTTACAATAGGCAATCAATGACTAAATCATTTATACATAATTATTGTAAAAATGAAGCATAATTATTGTAAAAATGAAGCACTTTAATTACATTATTTTCACTGGAGTTCCTCTTTAAGGCAACACAAATGTCTCTAATAACAGCATGTTATAAGTAACATATTATATAAGTATTTTTATAAATACATAAACCCCTCAAAGATACAACAATTTGGATTAGCAAGAAGGGCTTAGACCATACATGTCAAACTCCAGCCCGTGGGCCAAGTCTGGCCCTCAGAGCAGGGCTGGATTACCGACCAGGCAACAGAAGCAGTTGCTTGGGGCCCCCATTCAGAGTCAAAGGGGCCCCATCAGCACATAATCCAGCCCTCGCCATCCTGTCAAAGGACGCTGCCCGCTGCTGACTGTCTTCAGAGCTGGGCTCTCCTCCTGGGTCCCTCTCCTGCTACTGTGCGCTCTGCCGCTGCCCGCTCCGCTCTTCCTTCCCACAGAGAACCACAGCTGCAGCGGGCAGAAATGATAGTAGCAGATGACAAACGCCCACTCACCTATCCGTGATCCAAGCGATAGAGGTCCCATCATCCGAAACCCATCTGTCTCCTCTATGGTGCCGCCGCTTGCTCTGAACTTCCTGATTCTCAGATCAGACAGGAAGTAGGAAGTAGTAATAGTAGTAGTAACAGAGCAGCGGCACTCTAGTGGAGACAGATAGGCTCCGGATGACGGGACCTCTATTGCTTGGATCGCAATAGGTGAATGTGAGTCATCTGGTGCTGTTACTTTCCCCCACTGCGGCTGCCCTTCTCTGCAGGACAGACGTATTCACGTGGGTGGAGGCTGCATGGTGGATGTGGCTGTCTAGTTTGGGAGGAGATTGGTTGTTCAGTGGTGGTGGTGGTGATGTAATTCTGTCTGGGGGGGCAACTTCCAGGTTGGCGGTGTCCAGAGCTTTCTGTTATTGCCAAGCTGGAGATGCAGGGGGAAAGTGCTGCTGCTGTGATATCTGACACCCTCTTTACAGGGGTGCCCCGAGTGGCAACGTCCTGGCCATTCATCTCTCTCTCTGCATGTTGGCGCTGCTATTCCGTGCATTGTGCACCCGCAGAGGAAAGCGGGCTGTTGCCCATAGCAACCAGTAGAGCGGCTGCCCCGGTGTGTCCGGCATGTTACTGTGCGCACAGCAGCTGCATCTTCGCATTCTAATATGGGGGGCCCAAATCAGTTACTTTGCTTAGGACCCCATTTAGCCTTAATCCAGCTCTGCATCAGAGCCATTACATTTGGCCCTCAAGTGGTTTCCCCACTTTGCATTTTGTTTGGCCCACTCTAGACCACCAGGGAAGCTATATTGGAGGTGATGCCCTAGACCATCCAGGGAAGCTATATTGGAGGTGATGCCCTAGACCACCAGGGAAGATATATTGGAGGTGATGCCCTAGAACACCAGGAAAGCCATGTGGAAACGCTAGAGGGAAAGCACTAAACACTAGGGAACTGTATAGTGGAGGGTGTTGAACCACTAGACACCAGGAAACTGTATAGGGGAGGGAGAGGACCACTAGACACCAGGAAACTGTATAGGGGAGGGAGAAGACCACTAGACATTAGGGAACTGTACAGGGGAGGGAGAGGACCACTAGACATTAGGGAACTGTACAGGGGGTTGGAGGGGGGCTATTAGACACCTGGAATTTTATAAGGAAAGAAGATGGCCCGTAGACATTGAGGTTGGCCCACGACTTGGTCCTACTGTTCAATTTCAGCCCACTTTGTATTTGAGTTTGACACCCCTGGCTTAGAATACGGGACTTCAACATGGAACGAGTGGGTTACTTGCAACAATATTTTACTCTTTATGTATCCTTAAAACTTAGCATTTATTAGACATAGTTTAGAAAATCCACAAATTAGAACAAAACACATTGACAGACATAGTGATGAAATATGGCATATGTGGTATCATTTCAACTGGAACAAGCCAAATAATATATTTTGTGGTGTTCTATAACTGTGGCACTTGTCCTGTGAAAATTAGGAATAGTGAAAAAAAAATGTACATTTTCTGCATTTACGCCAATATATTTCCCCTGTAAAATACCTATAAAATTAAATATTTCTTGAAAAAAAACATGTTACCCATAAGAAGCCTAGATTATGCTAAAAAGAAATAAAGTTATTGCGGCAATAGCAACACAGCTGAAATGCCAAAAATTGTCAGGAAACATCAGTCAAACGTGAAAAAAAACAAACCACCACCAAACTGCACCACAAGTGTGCTGGCTGCCCAGCTGTCACTTCTCTCTTACTTCCCTTGCCCATCACATGTAGCTACAGGTGACCCTTAGTATGAGGTAGCTAGAAGTACCCTCAATATTAAGTAGTGAGAGATGCCCCTGACTGAAGGGAGATCTTGTCAGTGGAATGCTGAGAACAGGGTAAGTAACCTCTCATTTACACTCTCATCAGGACTCTGCATAGGGTGGGCGGCGTTCAGGAAGAGGATTGAGCCGCCTTTCCATCATCAGCCGCCTGCAGGCGCGGGCCTACAGTGGCTTATGGTAAATCCGGACCTGAGCTTCAATAAATGTTACTGTGTTGGACAGTCTACAGCAGGGGTCTCAAACTCAATTTACCTGGGGTCGCAGGAGACAAAGTCAGGATGAGGCTGGGCCGCATAAGGGATTTCACAAAAAAAGTCCTCAAATGTCATTATTAACTGTTTTAATTATTTCTTCTGAACATGAAGTGTCCTACCTTATAGTTCGCTTCAGTGCTCCCATTACAAGTAATCCGCCGTGTCCCCGCCGTAAAACAAGGGCTGCCCGGGGGGCAATCCGCCGGCATTTCCTGTAAGCAGGGCCGGTCCTGGACTTTCTGCTGCCTGAGGCAAAGATCGTAAAGGCGCCCCCCCCCCCCCCCCCCCCAATATTTCTACATAACATGAGCGGCGGCCGGCGGCAGCCAGCCAGCCTTATCATCATCATCGACACGTCGGCGGCGCTCGCTGCTCAGTGACTGACCGTGACAATCAGCCGCAGCCAGGGCAGCAGAGCGGGCGGCAGCCGCCGCCATCAAATCAGCAGGCTTAGGCACTAGGCAGCGTCACCAGCATGCAGCCTTGGAGGAGACAGGAGAGGCTGCAGAGCTCGGAGTCGTCGGACTCGGAGGCCGGCGGCAACAGTGCAGTTTCTAGGCTAAAATGCACCCAGGGCGAGGGTGTAAAAATTGCGCCCCCCCCCCCCCCGGTATAGGTAACCAGCTATAGGTCCCCCCCGAGTATAGGTGGCCAGGCATGGGTGAGCCAGTAAAGTTGCCCCCAGTATAGGTTAGCCAGGTAGTTGCCTCCAGTATAGGTAGCCAGTATAGTTGCCCCCAGTATGTTAGATAGGCAGGCACCCCCCCCCCCCCCCCCGGTATAAGTTAGATAAGTAGGTGCCCCCAGTACAGGTTAGCTAGGTAGGTGCCTCCAATATAGGTAGCCAGTATAGTTGCCCCCAGCATAGGTTAGATAGGTAGGTACCCCCAGTATAGGTTAGTTAGGTAGGTGCCCCCAGTATAGGTAGCCAGTATAGCTGCCACCTGTATAGGCTAGCTAGGTAGGTAGGTGCCCCCAATACAGGTTAGATAAGTGCCCCCAGTATAGGTTAGATAGGTAGCTTCCCCCCAGTATAGGTTAGATTAGGTCGCTGCCCTTCAGTATAGGTTAGATTAGGTAGGTGCCCCCAGTACAGGTTAGATTAGGTAGGTGCCCCCAGTATAGATTAGATAGGTAGCTGCCCCCAGCATAGGTTAGACAGGTAGCTGCCCCCCAGCATAGGTTAGATAGGTAGCTGCCCCCCAGTATAGGTTAGATAGGTAGCTGCCCCCCAGTACAGGTTAGATTAGGTAGGTGCCCCTCAGTATAGGATAGATAGGTAGCTGCCCCCAGTACAGGTTAGATTAGGTAGGTGCCCCCCAGTATAGGATAGATAGGTAGCTGCCCCCAGTATAGGTTAGATAGGTAGCTGCCCCCCAGTATAGGTTAGATAGGTAGCTGCCCCCCAGTACAGGTTAGATTAGGTAGGTGCCCCCCAGTATAGGATAGATAGGTAGCTGCCCCCAGTATAGGTTAGATAGGTAGCTGCCCCCCAGTATAGGTTAGATAGGTAGCTGCCCCCCAGTACAGGTTAGATTAGGTAGGTGCCCCCCAGTATAGGATAGATAGGTAGCTGCCCCCAGTACAGGTTAGATTAGGTAGGTGCCCCCCAGTATAGGATAGACAGGTAGCTGCCCCCAGTATAGGTTAGATAGGTAGCTGCCCCCCAGTATAGGTTAGATAGGTAGCTGCCCCCCAGTACAGGTTAGATTAGGTAGGTGCCCCCCAGTATAGGATAGATAGGTAGCTGCCCCCAGTACAGGTTAGATTAGGTAGGTGCCCCCCAGTATAGGATAGATAGGTAGCTGCCCCCAGTATAGGTTAGATAGGTAGCTGCCCCCCAGTGTAGGATAGATAGGTAGCTGCCCCCCAGTGTAGGTTAGATAGGTAGCTGCCCCCCAGTATAGGATAGATAGGTAGCTGCCCCCCAGTATAGGTTAGATAGGTAGCTGCCCCCCAGTATAGGTTAGATAGGTAGCTGCCCCCCAGTATAGGTTAGATAGGTAGCTGCCCCCCAGTATAGGATAGATAGGTAGCTGCCCCCAGTACAGGTTAGATTAGGTAGGTGCCCCCCAGTATAGGATAGATAGGTAGCTGCCCCCAGTACAGGTTAGATTAGGTAGGTGCCCCCCAGTATAGGATAGATAGGTAGCTGCCCCCAGTATAGGTTAGATAGGTAGCTGCCCCCCAGTGTAGGTTAGATAGGTAGCTGCCCCCCAGTATAGGATAGATAGGTAGCTGCCCCCAGTATAGGTTAGATAGGTAGCTGCCCCCCAGTGTAGGTTAGATAGGTAGCTGCCCCCCAGTGTAGGTTAGATAGGTAGCTGCCCCCCAGTATAGGATAGATAGGTAGCTGCCCCCCAGTATAGGTTAGATAGGTAGCTGCCCCCCAGTATAGGTTAGATAGGTAGCTGCCCCCCAGTATAGGATAGATAGGTAGCTGCCCCCAAAACAGGTTAGATTAGGTAGGTGCCCCCCAGTATAGGATAGATAGGTAGCTTGCCCAGGTAGGTGCCCCCTCATAATGGCGGAGGGGGGAGCCGGAGCCGCGGGGAGGGCAGCCCGACCTCTCCCTCCCTCTCCCCGGGCCGCCCTCCATGCTCCCCCCTCGGACTTTAGGCAGCAGAGTTAGCGCGCAGGGAAGCGCTGCTGTACAGAGCCTGTTACTCACCTCCCTGGATCCGATCGCCGCTCCCGCCCTGCTGGTCTCCTCTCTGCCTAGCCGGCTGATACACACGCGGCTGCTTCCTGTGTAAACAGGAAGCAGCCGCGTGTGTATCAGCGGCTACATTGCAGAGAGGAGACCAGCAGGGCGGGAGCGGCGATCGGATCCAGGGAGGTGAGTAACAGGCTGTGACTGTGTACAGCAGCGCTTCCCTGCGCGCTAACTCTGCTGCCTAAAGTCCGAGGGGGGAGCATGGAGGGCGGCCCGGGGAGAGAGAGGGAGAGGTCGGGCTGCCCTCACCGCGGCTCTGGCTCCCGTCGCTCAGACAGTCACAGCCACTTCATCTGGTGCCGCCCCTCCACTTCCTGCCGCCTGAGGAACCCGCCTCACCCCGCCTCATGGGCGGGCCGGCCCTGCCTGTAAGGGGCAGAGCTTTCAGCTTCAGCTCTGCCCCTCCTGATGTCAATCGCGGCGGATCGCCGCCTCTGCCCGCCCCTCTCACTCTTCCTTCACAGAGAGGGGCGGGGAGAGGCGGCGATCCGTGCGGCGATTGACGTCAGGAGGGGCAGAGCTACAGCTGGAAGCTCTGCCCCTCAGCGCAGTCGTGGATGTTTGCCTGGTGGATTTGGGGGTTCTGCAGCCCTCGTTTAGCGGTGGGGATGCGGCGGATTACTTGGGAGCACGGAAGCGAACTATAAGGGAAAATAGTTGGCTTCCGTGTCGCTTTTGCTGGCGCGGGCCACAAAATATTGTACCGAGGGCCGCAAATGGCCCGCGGGCCGCGAGTTTGAGACCCCTGGTAAAGCAATACACAAGTTAGTTATCTATTCTTGTAGCAGTAGGGTATTGTACCGTGTTAGCCATCAGTAAAAGCAAGAAGTTTTAAATCAGGATGATACCATTTATTGGCTAACTACAAATGAATAAGAATAAACAAGCTTTCGGCCTTGCAGCCTTCGTCAGGTTTACATCCTGTTAGTTTGCAAGCTGGTGGTACAGACAGCTTATATACATGCAACATCAAAAGGGAAAACAGATATTTTTTTCAAGCATAAATACGTCATTAAGATGCCCTAATACAAACAGACCATCTAAATGGGGTAAGATAAGGATCCTTGTTTACTTCATTGCTCACAGACCTGGTATTAGGATTGACCCAGAGGTATCGTAAATTCTTAGTTCACAAGTTCAGCTAGAGTGGCTGAGACAGTTCATATATCATCAATCTCATACCAATATAGAAAGTTGTTGTCCTTATTCAAACCCTTCTGCACAGCTTTGAAACAATTAATAAATTTTGTTTCTGCTATTAATCGGTCATTTGACGTTTTGAAGCCGCCCTTCAGGGCAGTGACACGAAGATCATCCATGCTGTGTCCATTGGACCGAAAGTGTGTAGCAACTGGGAGTCCAGATTTGGTATCATTAATAGTGTGCCTGTGTCCATTCATACGTTTGAGCAGAGTTTGTCCAGTTTCTCCCACGTACATAACATTGGGGCATTTAGCACACATGATCAGATATACCAGATTGGTGGACCCACAGGAAAAGTTACCTTGTACTCTGTACTCCTGTTGTGAACCTGGTATCGTTACCCTGTCAGTGGAGTAAATGTGTCTGCAGGTCCCACATATTTTTTGTCGGCAGGGTGATGTTCCGTTTTGCTGAGGCCTATTCAAAGAGCTCCTGACAATCATCTGTTTTAGATTGTGTGGTTGCCGATATGACAAGAGTGGAGGTTTAGGAAATATCTATTCTTGTGAACAGCATTTCCTTCAGCTCTTGCAGTCAGTTATTAAGGTACTTTCCTGCATATTTTTAAATGTTGATGGTTAACACATTTTTATATAGATGTGTGAACTGTTTTTCAAAGGGTTAAAAGATGAACGATTGAAGTTAGGAATGTATACTGGTGAATAAATCGGGTCAGTTAAAAATGGCGCACAGCGCCAGGGGGATAAAAAGGGCACCCCATAGACTTACATTATATAACGCTATTTACCGTTATAAGTGTTAAAAAATGGCGCAGGCAGTGTGCCTTACACTTATAACGCTAAATAGCGTTATAAGTGTTCAAAAATGCAGCGGGGGTCAGGGGAAGAGAGAGGCAGCGGGACACTGGAGGGACATAGGCATCGGGGGAGGATGTGCAGAGGCATACGTTACCTTGTCCCGGCCGCTGATCGCTCCTTCCCTCCGCTCCTTCACTTCTTCCATTCGTTTACTGTAGTCCTGCAGCCGGCCAATCACCATGTGGCTTCAGTCTCCGCATGGTGATTGGCAGGCTGCAGGACTACAGCAAACGAATGGAAGGAGCGGAGGGAAGGAGCAATCGCCGGCCCAGGACAAGGTAACGTATGCCTCTACATACATCCGCTGCCTATGCTAGCTGTCTAGTGTCCCGCTGCCTCTCTCCCCCAGCCCCCGCTGCCTACACTAGCAGCCCCCGCTGCCTATACTACCAACCCCAGCCCCCTGCATGTTTTTCATGGCGCTCCGCTCTGCAATCAATGTAGCATAAAACGAAATTTACCGTTTTATTGTATTTACATTTATTTATTTACATTAAAACGGTAAATAGCATTTTATGATACATTTATCGGCAGAACGGTGCGCCATTTTTCTCCCTGCTCCATTTTTAGATGGACCCGAATAAATAGCCCCACACCTTGATGACTGGAAGTGTATTTTATATTTAAAGTGTCATGCATGATCTTTTAGCAATATTATTTTTTGAACAATAAAGAGAATGATGTTTGATTCCATGGTACAGAGGCTTTTGTTATCATTTTCTTAATCAATAACTGCCCCAAGAAGAGCTCACAATCTAATCTCTACACAGCGGCGTAGCAATAGGGGGTGCAGAGGTAGCGACCGCATCGGGGCCCTTGGGCCAGAGGGGCCCCGAAGGGCCCTCCCTTAACTACAGAATTAGCTCTCTGTTGGTCCTGTGCTCATAATAATGACTTCTGTAGATACTTTGAATAGTAGTAATCATTAACAAGCTGTTCCCCATCCCCTTCTTGTACCTCTGACACTGTAGTTGCCATTGGCAGATTTTGGTGCGCCGTATAAATTGTTATGTATAGAGTGCTTGGGGGGCCCCATTGTAAAACTTGCATCGGGGCCCACAGCTCCTTAGCTACGCCACTAGCCATAGTGTAATTTGCATGATCTTGTTTAGTTGTGAGCTCCGTCCTTGTATGTCCTACTTTGTATATTAACCCATTTATCTATTGTGTAGTGCTGCGTAGTGTGTTGGCACTTTATAAATACAATCTCACTAATATAAATGCGAAAGTTTGGATGTTTGTTACTCAATCACGCAACAGTGGCTGAACGGATTTGAATGAAATTTGGCACACACATTACCTGGAATAACATACATAGGATACTTTTTATTCCCATAACCAAAAAGTGGGCGGAGACAAATACAAATTTCACCGGGAAAATGGAAACTGCAGCCATTCTTACACGGTTTATGGCAGGGTTCTCAAACTTTGCATAGTTGGTCACTGGGTGATTGAGATTAATATTCAGAAAAGTGGGTGGAGCCTACAAAAGCCAATCTAAATTCACCTATTGATTTTCAAGGGGAATATTTAATTGCTGCCATTCTTGCAATGTTAATGGCACAAGCCTCAAACTTGCTACGGTTGGTCATTGGGTGACTGGGGATCAAGTCCAGAAAAGGGGAAGGAGCCACAAACAACCAATCAGTTTTGTTTCATTTCATTGCAAATTATTGATGCCAAAGACCGCAAAGCTCACAAATTTGGTCATTGAGTAATTGTGTGTTAGAGTTAGAAAAAGTGGGCAGAGACAACACCAGCCAAATACATACCTAGGCTACGCCGGGTCATCAGTGGGTGGAGACAAATACAAATTTCACCGGGAAAATGTAAACTGCAGCCATTCTTACATGGTTTATGGTAGAGTTCTCAAACTTTGCACAGTTGGTCACTGGGTGACTGGGATTAATATTCAGAAAAGTGGTTGGAGCCTACAAAAGCCAATCAAAATTCAACTATTGATTATCAAGGGGAATATTTAATTGCTGCCAGCGGCGTAGCTAAGGAGGTATGGGCCCCAATGAAAGTTCTACATGTGGCCCCCCAATCACTATATACATATCAATTGATACGGCGCACCAAAACTTGCTAACGATTTCCACAGTGTCAGAGGTGCAAGTAGGGGATGGGAAACAGTTTGTTAATGTTTACTACTATTTAAAGCATCTATAGAAGTGATTATATCCAGCACAGGACCAAAAGAGAGCTAATATTGTGCTTGAGGGAGGCCCCTCTGGCTCAAGGGCTCCGATGCGGTCGCAACCTCTGCAACCTCCCCTATTGCTACGCCACTGATTGCTGCCATTCTTGCAATGTTAATAGCACAATACTCAAACTTGGTACAGTTGGTCAATGGGTGACTGGGGTTCAAATCCAGAAAAGGGGAGGAGCCACAAACAACCAATCAGTTTGGTTCCATGTCATTGCAAATTAGTGATGCCAAAGACCGCAAAGCTCACAAATTTGGTCAGTGAGTAATTGTGTGTTAAGGTTAGAAAAAGTGGGCGGAGACAACACCAGCCAAATACATACCCGGCCATCACCGGCCATCAGCTAGTAAATAATAATATTAATAAAAATAATGCCCTACCATGTTATTATATTTATATAGCACTGACATCTTCTGCTGCAGCACTTTACAGAGTACATAGTCATGTCACTGAGTTCACAATCAATTGCTCCCTACCATAGTCATAGTCTAATGTCCTACCATTTTATGCATTTATATAGAGCCGACATCTTCTGCAGACCTTTACAGAGTACACAGTCATGCCACTGACTGTCCGCAGAGGACCTCACAATCTAATCTTACTCTAGTCATAATCTGATGTCCTACCATATTATTATTATTATTATGCATTCACAGTATATAGCTGTGACATCTTTTACAGCACCCTACAGGGTACATAACCAAGCCATGTCACTGACTGTCATCAGAGGCGCTCACAATCTAACCCTACCATAGTCATATGTCCTACCATATTATTATTATTATGCATTCACTGCATATAGCTGTGACATCTTTTACAGTACTCTACAGAGTACATAGCCAAGCCATGTCAGTGACTGTCATCAGAGGAGACATTACAATCTAACCCTACCATAGTCATAGTCTAATGTCCTACAATATTATGTATATTATATTGTATTTATATAGCTCTCAGGAGTGTAGCAATAGGGGTTGCAGAGGTTGCGACCACATCGGGGCCCTTGGGCCAGAGGGGCCCCGTAGGGCCCTCCCTCAACCACAGTATTAGCCCTCTATTGCTCCTGTGCTGACAATAATCATTCTATAGATACTTTGAATAGTGGTAATCATTAACAAACTGTTCCCCACCCACTTCTTGCACCTCGGACACTGTAGTTGCCATCGGCAGGTTTTGGTGCACCATAACAATTGTTATGTATAGAGTGCTTGGGGGGCCCCATTGTCAAACTTGCATCCGGGCCCACAGCTCCTTAGCTACGCCACTGATAGCGCTGACATCTCATACAGCACTTTGTAGAGTATGTACTACACAGTCATGTCACTGAGTGTTCTTAGAGGAGCTAACAATCTAATCTGACCCTAGTCATAGTCTAATGTCCTAAAATCCGGGCCGAATTTACCATTAGGTACTGTAGGCATGTGCCTACAGGCCCCTAATCACTCCCTCCCTCTGCAGAGTCCTGAGCATAGCATAAATGAGAGGTTACTCACCCAGCTCTTGGCAATCCACTGACAAGATCTCCCTTCAGTCTAAAGCACCACTAGTTACTTAGCATTAGGTAGCCAGAAGTACCCACAGTATTAAGGGACAACTGTACAGTAGCTACCTATGATGGGCAAGGGAAGTAAGGAAGAAGCGACAGCTGGGACAGTCAGCACACTTTTGATGTGGTTTGTGGGTTTGTGGAGTGAAGAAGTCAGGGGTGCCAGGACATCTGTGCCTATAGGCTCCTGAGATGTAAATCCGGGTCTGCCTAAAATATTATTATTACAATGTATTTATATAGCAGTGACATCATCTGCAGCACTTTACATATTACATAGTCATGTCACTGATTATCCTCAGAGGAGTTCACAATCTAATCCTACCATACTCATAGTGCATTGTCCCATCATACTATTATTATTATGTTATTTACTAGCAAATACATACTGCTCGTTTCAGTGAAGGATGAGTCACAGGTTAGATCAGATGATATGTTGGATGGCAACCTCAGCGATTTTTTTATAAAGCGCTTTTCTAAGCGCTTTTGCAGAGCGATTTGTTTTTTAACTTCCTGACACAAGTCAGGAAGTGAACTCTTTGACCCGGAAAAGAATAAATACAATGTATTTATTCTTAAACGCGCTCGGGAAATCTCTATACAAAGCGTTTTTTCACGCGCTTTGCGATTTCCCTATATCTTCCGTTGAGGCAAATCACCCTAAAATTGGTACAGGCAGCGCTTTGGTGAGCGGATCGTCATCGAACCGCTCAGATGTGAACACTCTCATAGGGAATCGTTGCACAAGCGCATTTAGGGTGATTTTCAAAATGACGGGCGCTTAGAAAAAAAAAGCAAAAACACCCTTAGTGTGAACAAGCCCTCAGAGGACAAAATCATTGAGCGATTAAGACTTCTGATAAAAGCGGGAATGTGCTCGTCATGACCGCATCAGCCGATAGCATTGATTTGCAAACTTGGCTCTCCAGCTGTTAAGGAACTACAAGTCCCACAATGCATTTGCCTTTATAAATCATACCTGTGGCTGTCAGACTCCTGCAATGCATTGTGGGACTTGTAGTTCCTTAACAGCTGAAGAGCCAAGTTCGCAGATCACTGGCCTATACAGACATGTGAAGGGACATTAAAGGGATGCTACATGAGAGTCTCCCTGTCGAGGGCTACGTGATGCCAGAGGAGGGTTTTTTTGGGGTTATTGATGGGGCGGTTCGAAGCGGGTGATTGATGGTGAAAATTATCATATTTTATATTCAATTTTGAATTTTGCTTTTGATTGGTGTGTACCCCTCTCTCATTACACCCTACTCATGTTATTTCCAAATATGGACCATAACCAATGCCATCATCCTGTCAAGTGCTTTTAAAACTGATGCCTCCATGTCTCATTCGCACTGATGCTGTGTTTAGATAGTAAAGCCACATCCTCCTGCACACAGGAAACCCTCACCTATATTTTTTGGAGGATGAGAGTCAGACCTGTATCAGCAAACAGATCCCCCGCCCTGCGTGGTAACGTTCTGCGGTAGCCAAACACCAACCCAAACCAGGTTATCAGCGTCTCCACATCTCTATGCTGCTATAAAGAGACACATTATATATATCAGCACACAAAACACAGGCGACACACAGGCAGGACAAGTTGGGGGAATATTAATGGCTCATTTCCTCCCTATGCTATTAGTGACTCAGTAGAAAACCACAATCCTACATTACTGATCAGGTCAAAGAGACAGATCTCTCTCTGATTGGATCTGATCGTAGAGAGATCTGTTGCCTGCCCATACACCACAGGCCCATTCCCAATCAATTGCATGCTAAAATCGATCCAGAATCAGCCTTGTGATGACACATCCGCCGCCTCGCCAGCCCGATGCTGTCCTCCCTAATGGTAATTGTGCCCCCCACCCCTGGTGCTTAATGCACTATACATTACCTGTCTGCATCCACGTCGGCTCCATCCTCCATCCATACATGTGCCCTACGTGGTTGCCGGAGTAACAGGGGTACGGGTGTGACGTCACACACCCCGTGTGTTTGCTGGTAACCCCATGGGGTGCGCATATGGAGCAAGGAGTGTGCTCGGAAACAGAGGAGGACAAGGACAGGTAATGTATAGTGCAATGGGCCGGGGGGGGGGGGGGGGGGGCATGTGCACAGAAATTGGAAAGGCAGGATATTAAACAAATATAAGTAGCCTGGTATACATGCCCCCAGTATAGTAGATAGCCAGTTGTAGGTGCCCCCAGTATAGATAGCGAGGTATAGGTGCCCCCAGTATAGGTAGCCAGTTATAGGTGCTCCCAGTATAGATAATGAGGTATAGGTGCCCCCAGTATAGCCAGTTATAGGTGCTCCCAGTGTATAGGTAGCCAGTTATAGGTGCCCCCAGTATAGATAGTGAGGTATAGGTGCCCCCAGTATAGGTAGCCAGTTATAGATGCCCCCATATAGATAGGAAGGTATAGGTGCCCCCCCAGTATAGGTAGCCAGTTATAGATGCCCCCATATAGATAGCAAGGTATAGGTGCCCCCAGTATAGATAGCGAGGTATAGGTGCCCCCAGTATAGGTAGCCAGTTATAGATGCCCCCATATAGATAGCAAGGTATAGATGCCCCCATATAGATAGCAAGGTATAGGTGCCCCCAGTATAGGTAGCCAGTTATAGATGCCCCCATATAGATAGCGAGGTATAGGTGTCCCCAAGTATAGGTAGCCAGGTATAGGTGCCCCCAGTATAGGTAGCCAGGTATAGGTGCCCCCAGTATAGATAGCGAGGTATAGGTGCCCGCAGTATAGGTAGCCAGGTATAGGTGCACCCAGTATAGGTAGCCAGTTATAGGTGCCCCCAGTATAGATAGCGAGGTATAGGTGTCCCCAAGTATAGGTAGCCAGGTATAGGTGCCCCCAGTATAGGTAGCCAGGTATAGGTGCCCCCAGTATAGATAGCGAGGTATAGGTGCCCGCAGTATAGGTAGCCAGGTATAGGTGCCCCCAGTATAGGCAGCCAGTTATAGGTGCCCCCAGTATAGAAAGCGAGGTATAGGTGCCCCCAAGTATAGGTAGCCAGGTATAGGTGCCCCCAGTATAGGTAGCCAGGTATAGGTGCCCCCAGCATAGGTAGCCAGTTACAGGTGCCCCCAGTATAGGTAGCCAGGTATAGGTGCCCCCAGTATAGATAGCGAGGTATAGGTGCCCCCAAGTATAGGTAGCCAGGTATAGGTGCCCCCAGTATAGGTAGCCAGGTATAGGTGCCCCCAGTATAGGTAGCCAGGTATAGGTGCCCCCAGTATAGGTAGCCAGTTACAGGTGCCCCCAGTATAGGTAGCCAGGTATAGGTGCCCCCAGTATAGGTAGCCAGGTATAGGTGCCCCCAGTATAGGTAGCCAGTTATAGGTGCCCTAGTGTTATGAAGGGGGAGCAGTGGGTACACACATTGGCGGGGAGGGCCCTTCCTCACCTCGGCCTCCCCTTCAGCGCTCTCCCCTCCAGAAATTACAGCAGCGGGCGGGCAGGGAGCGCTGACTCACCTCTTGCGTTGCATGTGACGGAGCTCACTCTACTCCCTGAGATAATCAATAAGTGGAGTGAGGAGCTGCAGAGAAGACTGGAGCTCCATCGCATGGAATGCAAGTGGTGAGTCCATGTTCCCTGCCCAGCCACTGCTGTAATTTCTGGAGGGGAGAGCGCTGAAGGATGGCCTGAGGTGAGGGATGGGGGGAGTCAGACCCCCTCCCTGCTGCTGTGTGTGCCTGCTGCTCTTCCCTCCTGTGCTGCACCCCTTCCTGTCCCTAAATACGGCCCTGGTCAGGTCCCAGAGCCATAGGTCCCCCCTTCCCCCATGCCTGCATCCATCGCTGGGGCAATAGTAACGCCCTTGCTCTCATCAGTGGGGATCAACGGCCTAGCACATTCCTGGAACCAATCTTACTTGTCGTTTTGGTTTTCAATGTCACCTCTATGCTGATGATGCCCAAATCTTTCTCAACCTTCGGCATCTTCACACTATTATCTAGAGTCCCTGACTGTATCTGCTGTCTCTACATTCATGTCATCTCATTTCCTTAAACTCAGCATGAACAAACTGGAGATTGTGAGATTTTCACCTTCCTTCTCTGCTTCCCCATCCATAGTGACCATCAGTAGAAAACACTTCAATAATCTCAATTCCTAAAAGCTGTCTGGTGGTAACTATGGACTCTGCATTCTAATTTAGAACATACATCACACATAAACTACCCCCTGCTACTTCCATCTAAAAAAAAAAGAAAATTCCATGCAGAATTGGCCCCTTATTTCCACAGGAGGCTACTAAAAGGCTTATACATGCTCTAATCATTTCTAGTCTTGACTTCTGTGACACTCTACTCTGCATTCTACCAAGAACCAGACTGGCACATCTCCAGTCCCTACTGAACTCTGCAGCTCTCCTCATCCACTTCTCCTCCCACTTATCCGACGCAGCTCCTCTCTGCCAATCTCTCCATTGGCTTTATATTTGTGAATCTTTTAAAATAAAATTAAAAAACAAAACAATCCTGTAGTTACATAGTTAGTTTGGTTGAAAAAAAAGACATCCATGCATCAAGTTCAACCAGAAAACTAAAACAAAAACAAAGAAACACCATCCTGAACCTGCACATATCCCAGTTGATCCAGGGGGAGTTGAAAACCCTTACAAGGACTGGGACAATTAGCATTAAAAGGGAATAAAATCCTTCTCGACTCAGATAAATCCCTGGATCAACTCTCCCAGAATTATCTAGCGATTAGATTTGTGGATGCCCTTCAAAGCAAGGAAAGCATCCAAGTCTCTTTAAATGCAGATGTAGAGTTTGCCATAACTTCTTCCTGAGGTAAGATATTCTAAACTTCAACCACTCTCACTGTGAAGGGCCCCTTTCTATATAGATGGCAAAAACGTATTTCCTCCATACGCAGATCATATCCCCTTGTCTGTTGTACAACCCTTGGGACAAAAAGCTCATCTGCCAAGCTTTTGTATTGCCTTCTGATTTATTTATAAATGTTAATCAGGTCACCTGAGCCTCTCAGTCGCCTTTTTTCCAAGCTACATAAGCCCAGTTTGTCCAACCTTTTTTGGTAAGTGGGCTCTGCAATAACCATAATGGTCATTATCTCTGGTGCATTGTCTTCTGTTTATCTCCTGCTGAGTAGAACAATGCCTAACTGATCACAGATAGATCGTAAGATAGATAATTTCCAACATGTTGACCTTTATCTATCTGGCAGGGAAATCTAACAGAAAATTGTATGGTGTAAACCCAGCATTTAGGTGCCCATACACTCGTCAGATTGGCAGCAGATAGATAAGAAATGCATCTGATGATCTATCTGATGCGTTTTTAGAACATTTTTTACCAGGATAGAATTACAATAGATTTCAGTTTGAAATCTATTGAAATTCGATCTGATGGCATTTTTTGCCATCAGATTTCCATTAAGGCCAATGCAAACTGATAAGCAATCTCATCAGATCGACCTAAATTTTCCACCCAGCCAGTTCGATGGAAATCCATCGAAATCGGCCATCGATTGGCCAACCGATTTGCAATCGATCTATCGATCGATCGGGATCGATCGGTCGGCCAAAAAATCGGCTGAGTGTATGGGCCCCTTTAAGGTAGCCATACACTGGTCGATTTGCCATTAGATCGACCAGCTGACAGATCCCTAGGGATCGTATGGCTGCCTGTACTGCAAACAGATTGTGAATCGATTTCAGCCTGAAACCGATCACAATCTGTTGAGCTACTCCTGCCGCCTGTCCCCCCCCCGCCCCCCGTATACATTACCTGATGCTGGCTCCCGGGCATCTTCTCCGCGCTGCACGGCTCTGTTTCGGCTCCATCCCGGCGCTTCCTGTGTCACTCCGTGACCAGGAAGTTCAAATAGAGCGCCCTCCGATTTCGGACCGATCCGATTTCGGGAGGAAATCGGATCGGCGGGTGCGTTTACCGCAAACGATTGGCAGCGGATTCGATCCCAGGATCGAATCTGCTGTCGAAACGGCCGCAAATCGGGCCAGTGTATGGCCACCTTTACAGTGAATACTATATGTTATGTTCAGCATGTCATTGTTGTTCCTCCATATAGCATGTACTCTCATTTGGTAAAATAACAAGGCTGTGTGTGTATGTACTGGGAGCAGAGCTGCAACGAGGGACTTGTCAGCTGCAAGGGGCTGGAGGAAGTCCCGGGCAAATAGATCTGGGGGTAGCATAGATTGCCTGACATTTCCTTTAAGTCTAAGTGTTTTTATCTGCATGGGGAAAACACATTGGTCCTCAGTTTTCCTGTGCAGAAAGCGAGGGGGGCCCATCCAAAGTTTCGCAGGGGAGCCCAGTGATGTCTAGTTACGCCCCTGGGGAGAGGAGTGGAATCCCACCTTCCATCACTGGACCGGCTAGGGACCCCATGTCATAGTTTGCCCAACCCTGGCCTAACCCAAGTGGAGACAGGAGTTCCCCACATGCCTTATTGGTTGGTTGCCTACCTAAGCAATCTTGTGAGTACAGTTTACAGTCTACTCTTGCTCCATTTTCAGTACATACTACACTATCTGGGTTCTTATTGCTTCTGTTTATTTCTCACAGTACATCCTATCTTGTAAGTCATCTGAAACTTGAAATCACCACACTTTTGTGTCACAAGAAGAGAGTCTGAAGCTTTGCAAAAATCCTGTTTTATTTGACATTTATCTTCAGCAATATGAGCATGGCTAAAACACCACATTCCCGCAGCAGAACGATGTAATTAAACTCCCCAAATACCGGGGCAAAATTCCCCGACTTTCCAGGTCCTGGATTTTGCTGCCCGGGAGAGGCAGAGCTTAGTGCTGTAGCTCTGCCTCCATTAGCGTCAATCTCCACACTGATCTCCGCCCCTCTCAGTGAAAGAAGACTGAGAGGGGCAGTAAGAGGCGGTGATCAACGGAGATTGACGTGGGTAGAGGCAGAGCTACAGCACAAAGCTCTGCCTACCAGGAAGTGATCTCTGAATTTTGCCCCAGGGATTTGGGGGGTTTAATGACATGGTTCTGTTGTGGAAATGCCGTGTTTTAGCAGTGCTTATACATATACTGCTGAAGATAAATGTCAAATAAAAAGAGGATTTTTAGAAAGCTTCAGTCTCTCTTTAAGTGAACCTGAACTCTTGCACAGGACAGAAGAAAATGTAGAGAAATCCACCCTGTATGTATTTAGAGAGATTAGTCTGTCTAATTCCCCTTCATCTGAAATCAATTGGGAATCATCTTGTGGTGTATGGGCCCAGTAACAACTCTCTCTCCTATCAGATTTGATCAGAGTGAGATCCGTCTCTTGGTCAATCTGGCCGTACATCGTCTGATATTTGGCATATTTATCCTCCCGATGATATGTGTGGACTCCACTGATGTCACACTTCTCTGGTGCTCCATGCCAGGGCAGCCATCAGGGGGGTACAAGAGGGACAGTAGTATGGGGCCCAGGAAGGGTCTGGGGCCCAAAGAGTGGCAGTGCCACTCAACTCTCTGTTGGCAATTTTACCGTGGCATAACATGAGTTGTGTGGTCATCTCCCTCTTCCCTGCTGCGTGATTGGTGAACAAGCATCAATGCAGGGGGAGGGTTCTATGGGCGGCAGGCAAGTTGCTTTGACTCTACCCCACATACCGTGGCTCCACCCCCACACAATTTACCTATCAGATTGTTATTTGGCTTGAGGGGACCCTGTAGGTTTGCCAAGTATGGGGCTCAGATGCTCCATGCTGTATGGTTGTTATTCTCCTTTCTCAGGACATGTGTGGCGTGTAAAAACAGAGGATAGATGTCACCTGATGTTCCCAGCATGAGGCTCTTCCGCATCCTGTCACTGGGATTGATCTAATTTCAGCTGCTATTGTTTTGTTTTCCTTGTTTTGAATGCAACATAAGACCTCATTTACTAGGGATACACAGATACCTTCCAGGCTCTGAACTCCAGAGCCTGTGTGCTGTTTTTTCTTAGCACATTAATGTTATATATAGATTAAAAAAAATGTATTTTATTACTGTCTGCATCCCCTTATCTCACTTCTTGTTTTTGGCCATCTTGTGACTGGGATAGTGATTGGAAAACTGCTCATTCAGATCCAAGACAGCAATAAAAGCCTAGGCAAGGTTGTAAATGCTCTCAGTATTACTTGAAATAAAAGAAAATTTGGAGGGAGATAACACTTTAAGGAAAACCTGTATATAAA
This sequence comes from Hyperolius riggenbachi, assembly GCF_040937935.1. Lineage (NCBI taxonomy): Eukaryota > Metazoa > Chordata > Amphibia > Anura > Hyperoliidae > Hyperolius > Hyperolius riggenbachi. The sequence continues at coordinate 73,288,737 of NC_090652.1, read as the reverse complement.
AAAAGGGCCCTGGGGGTACTTACCTCTGGAGGGGGAAGCCTCTGGATCCAATTGAGGCTTCCCACGGTGGTCTCAGTGGGCCACTCCGAACGGCGGCCATGTAAATATTTTGGGACACATAAAAATGGCGCACAGCACGGGGGCAATAGAAATGGCGTCGCATTGACTTGAATTATATAACGCTATTTAGCGTTACAAGAGTTAAAAAATGGGGCATGCAGTGCAATAGCATTATAAGTCTAAAAATATGCAGGGGGCTACTGTTAGGCAGCGGGGGTCGGGGGAGAGGCATCGGGACACCGGAGGGAGTAGGATTAGGAAGATGTGTGCATATGCATACATTACCTTGTCCTGGCCGGCGATCGCTCCTTCACTTCTTCTGTTAGTTTGCTGTAGTCCTGCATCCAGCTAATCATCATGCGGCTTCAGTCCCCGCATGGTGATTGGCTGTCTGTAGGACTCCTGCAAACTAACTTGGAAGTGAAGGAGCAATTGCCGGCCGGGACAAGGTAATGTATGCATATGCACACATCCTCCCTAATCCTACTCCATCCAGTGTCCTGCTGCCTTGATCTCCTGTGATACATTTATCGGCTGAACAGTGCGCCATTTTCACCCTGCGCCTTTTTTCAAATGTACTCAAATATTTACCTTCCTGGCTCCAGCACAGGAGCGGCTCTCGACTCGGGATCAGGCGGAAATAGCAGATCTCAGTGGGATTCGCTCTACTTGCGCCTGCGCAGTACAGCGGACCCGACTGGGATGTGCAGGTGTAGATCACTGTGCAGGTGTAGATTGCTCTTAGCTACGGGAGTGTGACAAGGAGCGCATGCACGGCCGGACTGCGCCGACTGGCATAGACTTGCGAGATAACCGTCCCGCCTAGCGGAGGATCTAGGTGGTGTGGGAAGATGGCGAGGGTGGGACCGGTTCAGCCTGAAGCCCCAGGTATGTATAAAAAAAAATAAAAAATTCCCGCCTCATGTACCATTTAACTACTTCACCACTAATTGGTTTTTACCCTTACAGACCAGAGCAGTTTTCAATTGTCAGCACTCCTCCCTTTGATTCGACAATAACTTTATCACTACTTATCACACCAAAATGATCTATACCTTGTTGGTTTTTTTTGCCATACATTTTTTTTTTGCCACGGCTCATGGGATTCGTCAGCGTAACCGCATATCCGGAAGTGCCGCCACGTGTCTCGCAGACTCTCGCTGCAGTGGAAACGGGCCCTCAGAGGTAAGTAGGAGGGAATGAGAAAAGAGGATTGTCAGGACACAATGACTTGCAAACTGGAGAGAGAGCCTTGATATTGGGGAAGAGGGAGCAGGAAAGACCTTGCTCTAGGGGCGTAACAGGTGCAGCTGTTCAATCGCTTGTTAACACAATAGTTAACTAACCAATCAACCACATGGAAGCAACTCAGTGCATTTAGGCATCTAGTGGGCTGGTCTAAGTATTTCAGAAACTGCAGATCTAATGGGATTTTCATGCCGAACCATCCCTAGGATTTACAGCAAACAACCCAAAAATAGAGGAAATATCAAGCAAGTAGCAGTTGTGTGGGCAAAAATGCCTTGTTGGTGTCAGAGAATTATCAGACTGGTTAAAAATATTAAAACAGTTTCACAAGTAACCACTCATTACAGAGCACACCAGTGTTACAAGGTCTCAAGTGTGAATGGGGAGAAGGTGTGTTAAATCTGGTGTTATCGCTCTCACACTCTCTCATACTGGTCACTCACTGGAAGTCCAACATGGTGCCTCATGGTTGAGAATGCTCTGAGGATCTTGCTATAAGAAGATTGCAATTTGCAACACCCTGAAACTGAGCTTGAGCATGGTAGCCAAAACCATACAGCAAGGATGGAACAGCGGCGCCAATAACAGGATAAAACCATTAAAACCTGTTTACAAGAAGGGGTAGTGATGGACTTATCTCCCCAGTAAGCAGACACCGATTTAATAGTCAACAATAAAATGTATTTATACACTCCACGATGCAACGCGTTTCGCAGGATCAAACCCTCTTCATCAGGCAATAACAGGAGCAATCACTAGCACTGGTCAGTGTAGTTGCCAAGCGCCTCTCACAGAGGAAGGGAGGGGGGCACCCCTTGAGGGTCCTTACAGGCTCTAGGGCCCTGGGGCAATTGCAAGACTCACAGAATTCACACAACAGGATATCCAGTCATGTGGGGGATACAGCAAACATGTGGAAGAAGGTGCTCTGGTCAGATGAGACCAAAACTGAACTTGTTGGCCAAAATGCAAAACGCTATGTGTGGGGCGGATGTTCACCTTTCAGCAGGACAACAACTCTAAACATAAAGCCAGGGCAACAATGGAATGGTTTAAAACAAAACATATCCATGTGTTAGAATGGTCCGGTCAAAGTCCAATCTAAATCCAATCGAGAATCTGTGGCAAGATCTGAAAACTGCTGTTCACAAACGCTGTCCATCTAATCTGACTGAGCTGGAGCTGTTTTGCAAAGAAGAATGGGCAAGAATTTCAGTCTCTAGATGTGCACAGCTGGTAGAGACATACCCTAAAAGACTGGCAGCTGTAATTGCAGAAAAAGGTGGTTCTACAAAGTATTGACTCAGGGGGCTGAATAATTACGCACACCCCACTTTGCAGTTACTTATTTGTAAAAAATGTTTGGAATCATGTATGATTTTCGGTCCACTTCTCACGTGTACACTACTTTGTGTTGGTCTTTCACAGGGAATTCCAATAAAATTGATGCATGATTGTGGCAGTAATGTGACAAAATGTGGAAAACTTCAAGGGAGCTGATTACTTTTGCAAGCATATATATATATATATATATATATATATATATATATATATATATATATATATATATATATATATATATATATATATATATATATATACATACATTTCTCAGCTTTTATTTACATGTGAGCAAAAAGTGTCCAGTCCAAAATTATTCATACCCTTCTCAATATTCAATAGAAGCAATATTACAGCAATCAAACGATTCCTATAATTGCCCATTCATCTTTAGCAATGAGCTCCATATCTGTCTTCTTGCCATCACTCTGATCTTTAGATTCCTCCACAGATTCTCAGTTGGATTAAAGTCAGGACTCTGGCTGGGCCTCTGCAAAACGTTGTCTGCTAACTATTTCTTCACCACTTTTGCTGTGTGTTTTGGGTCATTGTCATTCTGAAATGTCCAGTGATGCCCAATACCAAGTTTCTATGCAGACTGTCTGATGTCGTTGAGTATCCTCATGTATTGCTCTTCTTTAATGGTGCCATTTACAGTGCTTAGGTTACCTGGTCCATTGGCTGAAAAACACCCCCAAAGCATTAGCTTCCCACCAGCATGTTTGAAAGTGGGGATGGTGTTCTTTGGGTTGAAGGCTTCTCCTTTTTTACGCCAAATGATGAAAACATCATTGTGACCAAACAATTAAATTTTTTGTTTCATCTGACCATAACACAGAAGACCAGAGGTCTCCTTCTTTGTCCAGATGAGCATTTGCAAAGGCCACGCAAGCTATTGTGTGCCTTATCTGGAGAAGTGGCGTCCTCCTTGGTCTGCATTAGAGATGTCGCAAACAAAGAATTCTCTGAAAACTGTTTGCGAACAGGCGAATTTGGCGAACTGCCACAGACTTCAATGGGCAGGCAAATTTTAAAACCTACAAAGACTGTTTCTGGCCACAAAAGTCATGAAAAAAAAGTTGTTTCAAGGGGTCTAACACCTGGACTGTGGCATGCCGGAGGGGGATCCATAGCAAAAGTCCCACCAAAAATTACGGAGTTGACGCAAAGTCGGGTTTTAATTCCTTTAGGACAGGAATCACATTATGCACAGCTCTGCGTGTTAGTGGGCTGTGGAGTGTCACAAACAGAGAAATGCAATAGTACTATCAGAATACAGTGACATAATGCACTGGAGTGGTTCTGTGCCTGTAACTTAAAGAGTACCTGTCAGGCATAAAATCAAAAATCAATTCTTTATTTTTATCTGGTTAATAAGTAATAAGGATGCTAACCATGCAATCCAAAAGTTAAAATCACTCTTAGTTTTCTTGTTGATAAATGATCATTCCCCAGTTTACCTGACTTATTTGGTACACACAAATTTTGGTACACAAAAAGGAAGTTGCAGGGCATGCTGGGTTGTCCTATTTTGCTTCTCTACTTTCCCCTCAGACTTCACTAATGCAGCCTGATTGGCTGAAACCTCTTTCCCTCCTGTTTTTCCCTCCCACACCTCTGTTCTTCTCCGATTGGCTAATATTTCTCATTCTGAGACAATGCACTTTCAATAGTGAAGGGCGGGCAAATCAGGCAGAGGAGAGTAAGGGAGGAAATTACATCAGGATTGGCTTCAAAATAGCCACAGCTAAAATGGGAAATGCTAACAAGGATTTTCTCTTTTTTTTTTTTTTTTTTACTGTAGAAAAATCACAAAAATCAAAATGTGGACAGTGCAATACATATGTTATGTATGTAGAGCAAGTATTTATCTACTTATATATGTGTTGTTTTTTCTGAGATAGTATGGCTGACAGTTCCTCTTTAATGAGGCAAAAGCGGTAGTGTGCACACAGCTCTTGTGTCAGCTGTGTCATGTGTCTGCTGACTGAGGTAAGGGGTCAAAGTTTAGCTCAATAATGATGTAGAGGGGGCAAATCGAACACGTCAAACGTCCGCTATTCGCCGCAAATGCGAACAGTTGATGTTCGCAGAATACTGCTTGCCGGCGAACTGTTCAGGCCATCTCTAGTCTGCATCCATGGAACCCAGCAGTGTGCAGTGTCCGTTGGATTGCCTGCCTTGAGACATTGCCACCAGCAGAGCCCAGTTTCACCAGGATGGCCTTGGTGGTGATCCTTGGATTCTTTTTCACACCTCTCACTATTCTACTGGCCAGCACAGGTGTCACTCTTGGCTCGCTTTGGGGGGTTGGAGGGGTCGCAGCATGAGGGGAAAGCTATGGCCACACTCGGCGGGGACCCCTCCCTCACCTTGGGCTCTCCCCTCCAGCTTAAATTTGTGTCTGGGCAGCGGTGGGCAGATAACTTCCGTGAGCTCCACCGGGAATGTTCCTCCTTCTAGCGTCTGACGCGACTTCCTGTATAAACAGGAAGTAGCATCAGAGACTAGAGCGAAGAGTATCCGCGGTGGAGCGCACGGAAGGTATGTTGCTGCCCGCCGCTGCCCAGACACAAATTTAAGCTGGAGGGGAGTTCAGAGGGGAGAGCCCAAGGTGAGAGAGGGGGGGAGAGCCCAAGGTGAGAGAGGGGGGGACCGCCCCCCCCCCCCCCCCGCCAAGTGTGGCCATGGCTTTCCCTACATGCTGCGTCCCCTCCAGCCCCCCAAAACGGGTCTGAGTGGCGCGGGAGCAGGGGCTGCAGGCCCTATTGTTACACCCATGGGCGCGCACGCACACATACACAGTTGTTCAGTGTAAAGCCTCATCTACACGGGTAGATGAGGCTCCGATCTGGCGGCTCGATTAGCCGCCGGATCGCCTCTTCCACGTCCCCGTCGCGTCTCCGCTCGCCCGTGCGTGTGCCGGATTCGATTCCCCGCTCGTCCCCGCCGGCGCAGCTCATCTTCCGCTCGATTCCCTGCCATTGTCCCCTCGCGGGGAGCGAGCATTCAATCGGCGGTGGGGAGATCCGTCCTGTCGGATCCTATCAATCGAGCCGCACCAGCGGCTCGATTGATAAGGAACATCGCCGCCTCATCTACGTGTGTAGATGCGGCTTAATGCTATATTATGTCTGTCTGCACTCCAAGGGTAAAGCTGGGAACAGAGACCCCCTCCCCCGCTCACTTATCTTATCTACAGCTGATTAGTGTCTAATGATTCTCTTCTCTCCTCCTAATCCCATTACTATCCTCTCACAGAAGGGGCCACCATTCTCCAGCCAGCCTCACCCCCTCCTGACAGCCCAGCACCACCCAGACATGATGAAAGAACATGGCATCTGGCCTGGAGAGCATCTTCTTGCACATTCTCTCAATTAAACAACCTCCAATTCTTCCATGAAAAAAATGCAAAAAAAAAAAAAAAAAATGCAAAAAAAAAAAAAAAAACAGTCCAGCACAGCTTTCTTAAAATGAACATATTTACTGATCAAAACTTTTTTCTTTGTCTCCCAGAGTAAAATGCATTATAAATAACTTTTTTCCTATGTTTCTGTTGCTTTCAGTAGGTAGTGAAAATCTGAAAGATCTGACAAGTTATGCACTAGTCCATCTTCTCACGGGGGATTCTGAGGCATTTTTATTTATTTATTTACAAAAGCACTTAGGCTTTGTTCACATCTAAAATCGAAATCCCTGACTAGCGATTTTTGTTTTTTGCACATTTTTTTTCCCGCTCCCGGTGCTCCGCTGCGCGCTACGATTTTGTACAAAGCGATTTTGCAGAGCGATTCCATTTTTTTTACTGTGAACTCTTTCACCCGGAAATGAATAAATACAATGCATTTATTCATAAAAACGCAACGCAATCGCAGGATAATTGTCGGATAAAGCGATTTGTGAGCTTTTGTGGTTTTACTATACCTTCCATGGTAGCAAAATCACCCCGAAAATGGTACATTGCACTAGCGATTTTAAGGTGCTCAAAAAAACCGCAAAATGCCCTGGGTGTTAACAAGCCCTTATGCTGGGCATACACGGTTCGATTTTGCCGTGCGATTCTCCCGCCCAATCGATACCCCGCTCGATTTCGCAGACGATTCTCGTATCTTCCGCTCGTTTTTCTTATCTTTTTCCATTGTGCTCAATGCGAAATCGAGCAGCAAAAAGATCGGGCGAGAGATCGGACATGCCAGAAATTATCTATCGAGCCATCTAAATGGCTCAGAATCAAGCCGTGTATTCCCAACATTACTGAACAGCAATTGCTCAGTCTAAAGGCTCGTACACACGTCGGATTTTCGCAAACAATCTGTCGTTTGGACGTCAAATCGGGCGTGTGTACAGCCTGTCGTTCAGCTGATAAGACTGGACTTGAGCGGTCCGGAAAATCCGACGTGTGTATGTACCTTAACTGCTAAAACTGAATGCAAACAAGTAAGGAGGCTGGCCAGCATAGAAAGGATCTATATCCTTTCCAGGGAGTGCTTTATGCTTTATCTTATTTTCGATCGATTTTCTGATCGATTTCTCATAGAAGTGAATGGAAATTAATAAGAAAAGATAAAAAAAATCGACCGGGCAGTAATTTGACTGAAAAATCTCAATGTGTATTCCCAGCATTAGTACAGTAAAAAGATAATACAGATAACCCCCCATTGAGGAGTAGAGATGTCGGCGAACCCCTCACCCTGTACTAATTTTGGGTCGCTATGACCCGGAGTAGTACGGCTGCGGTGGGCGTCTTTGATCGCGCGCCTTTTGCCGTGCGATTTCTGCAGATGTGCGTGACGTCATGAGTGACGTCACGCTCAGGCGCAGAGAGTGCCTGGCAACAGGCGCGCGATCAAAGACGCGCATCGCCGGCCCAGTGCAGCCGTACTACTCCAAGCCATAGCGACTCGGAAGTAGTAGCGGCCCATAGAGATTCGCTGGCGAACGGTTCGCCAACATCTCTATTGAGGAGATGGATTAGCCTAAAATCTGTCAGCGTTTTACCTACGGAAAGTGAGAACAACATAGAGAAAAATAAATTTAAAGTGCATTTTACTCTAGAAGAAAATGTACACTTTATGTCTATGTATTTTAAAGAGGAACTTTAACCAAGGATTAAAATTATCCCAATCAATAGCCGATACCCCTTTTCCCGTGAGAAATCTTTACCTTTCCTTGAATAGATCATCTGTATGTCTGATATTGTGGAGAAACTCCTCCTGCAGTGACCATGGTCTTGACAATTTGCTGTCTGTGAACTTCGTTGCATTGTTGGAAATAACAGCTTTTTCTGACTACCAAGCAAGCAGTATAACCCTCTCTGCATAGAATTCAGAAACGAACATTCCGTACAGATCACCTGGCAGGACTAAAGATGTCAGATTTCAGAATGTAAATCAGGGAGAGGAAAGATTTTACAATGGGCAAATAATCTATAAATGAATATTGTAAACAATAAGCAACTTTATTCATTATGTTATTTTCACTACAGTGCCTCTTAATTGTTGTTGCTATTTTTCACAATAGTGATCCTTAAAGGACATCGGAGGTGAAAATAAACTAAGGAAATAAACAATTGTATACTCTTTTTCCTAAAAATGACTTTTAAGGTATTCCACAGTTTCATTTTATATTTAAATCTACTTTTAAGTTTTTACTGTTTTATTGTTTTATTGTTTTTGCATTGAAGTATGCCACAGCTAAAATCTATGAAATATTGTCCCTTTTTATCTCTTTCATGCTCTCAGAAGCCATTTACTGCTAGGAAAGTGTTGTATAGTTGTAATTTGTTATCAGTGAGGGTCACACTGTAGTCTGACCCAGTCCTGACTCTGGGCTGGTGCACACCAAGAGCGGTTCTGAGCGTTTTTTAAAACGCTTGGGGGTAGAAAACTGCTTGGCTAATGTATTGCAATGGGCTGGTGCACACCAGAGCAGTTTTGAAAAAATGTAAAGATTTGAAACCGAGAGCCCAATATAGTGTAGTGCGTCTTAATGAAATGGAATAAGACAAAACAACAACGAGTAATATACTCACAAGTCTGGGTTACCACTAAGGCAACCACTGGAAATGCAGGTGGGGAGAATTATGACCTGACCTCACTCAGGTATAAGAAGTCGCTCTCTGTAGACAGGAAAAAATGGGGATACACCCCTCCACCAAGGGTGGACTAGATCAATGGATAATAGAGAGTAACAGAGGCGCCAAATTAGAGTAAAATGTTTTAAAAACAGCTTAAAAGGAGGGGGGTTGGTGGTTGCCACCCTCAAGTATATAGTGACTAGCCAATGAGTCGTATATATATATATATAGATAATATAATTATTTTAAAATCTCAAGGCAAGCAACGCGTTTCACGGGTCCAAAGCCCACTTCATCAGGCAATCAATTTTGCAGATACACACGACTGTGTCAACAATTAGAAGGTCCAGCGCCAACATTTTACTCTAATTTGGCGCCTCTGTTACTCTCTATTATCCACAGAGCAGTTTGTTTTTTCCCAACACACAAACTCGGGTCCTGCAGCATTTTTTAGATTTGGGAGGCGTTTCTGCCTCAATGTTGAGTATAGGAAAGTTAAAAAGATCGCTCTGAAAAAACGCTAGATTAGAGCGGTTTTCCAATCTGCTACAGAAAACCACGCCAAAAAACGGTAGACATGTTTAGAAAATCGCTCCAAACATGCCTAGAATCACTCAAGAAAACCGCTTCAATAATTGCTAGCATTTGCGGATCTGCTAGCGGTTTTTAGTTTGCACCGTTCCTCAGGCCTTGTTCACATTGCGTTTGGCTCGCGTGTCCGTCCGCGTTGGGCTGTTTTTGAGGCGTTACCCTGGGTATCCTTTAAAATGGTGATTACGCTGATTGCGGTTTTGTGAACATGTCAGTCCTTACTGCTGATAATTAAGGCAATAGTCACCTCTATACACATGGCAACCAGCTGATCGTGCAGTTATAAATCAGCTCCAGAGATAGACTTCCTACCCCAGACCATTGTAGCACCAAGGCCTTGCTGCACACACAGGTAACCAAGCAATGGGACATCCGGCCGGAAGATTCGAGAAACTGTTGTGCAGAACAAATGATTGCTCTGTTTTATTGCAGCATGAATGCTTCTCAGTCTTGTGGTTTATTACTCCACCATTCAGAGCTACACTCAGAAGAGAAAACAGAAGTGACCACATCACATTACCGATCATCAGGAAGCCAAATATCCGCTGTGTCAATATTAAAGTACACCTGAACTGAGCACGGTATGGTGGCTGCCAAATGTATTTCCTTTTAAACAATACCAGTTGCCTGGCAGCCGTGCTGATCTATTTGGCTGCAGTAGTGTCTGAATCACACACCTGAAACAAGCATGCAGCTTGTCTAGTCTGACTTCAGTCAGAGCACCTGATCTGCATGCTTGTTCAGGGGCTGTGGCTAAAAGGATTAGAGGCAGAGGCTCAGCAGGAAAGCCAGGCAATTTGGATTGTCTAGAAGGAAACAAATATGGCAGCCTCCATATCCCTCTCAGTTCAGAGGTGAAATCTATGCCTCGTTTACTGCCTGTTATTCCTGGCAGGGTGTAGATTTCAATGACGCTCTTAAATCGATGTGTGTACGGCAGCCCGTGACCCCCAACCCGCGAGCGATTTCCCGAGAGGATCTACTCAACCCCAGCAATGCCGATCCCCCACCAAACCCATGGTCTGCGCAGCTTTCCTGACCGCCGTGTGACATCACACATGCGCCCCTCTTCATCCCTCTGCATAGCAACACAGCACTTCGTCGGCTACACTGCTGACATGCCTGTGTGGAGCCCGGCCCAGCGATTTCGCTCAAGGAGATCAGATTCTGAATCTGATCCCCAACAGGTGACATCAGTTGGAAATGTGTACGTGGTTTTAGAGACAGTGGATTAGCAGGACAGCCAGGTAATCTGTATTGTTTAAAAGGAAATAAATACAACCAGGTCATCTGCATTGTTTAAAAGGAAATAAATGTCAACCTCCATATCCCTCTCACTTAAAGGGGAACTGAAGTAAGAGGTATACGGAGGCTGCCATATTTATTTCCTTTTAATCAATACCAGTTGCCTGGCAGCCCTGCTGGTCTATTTCTCCGCAGTAGTGTCTGAATAACACCAGAAACAAGCATGCAGCTAGTCTTGTCAGATCTGACTTTAAAGTCTGAAACACCTGATCTGCTGCATGCTTGTTCAGGGTCTATGGCTAATAGTATTAGAGGCAGAGGATCAGCAGGATAGCCAGGCAACTGGTATTCTTTAAAAGGAAATAAACATGGCAGCCTCCATATACCTCTCTCTTCAGTTGTCCTTTAAAGGGAATACCCGAGCTGAAAAAAAAAAAAAAAAAAAAAAAGACATTTACTTACCCTCCAGCCCCTAGCAGCCACTATGTCCCTCGCAGTAGCTCCGCCCCCAGCCCAGGGTTCCTGCCGGTGCAGAGGCCGACCTCACCGGGTCGTCCTCTACTGTGCCTGTGCAAGCACCACTGGCAATCATTCGCACGCGGTGTGGAGCGTACTGTACAGAACTTCTGCACCTGCACAGTATACTCCGCACCACGTGTGAGTGATTGACAGCAGCGCTCACGCAGGCGCAGTAGAGGACAACCCTTGACGAACGGCTGAGAGCGCAGCTGCGGCGAGAGACATAGCGGCTGCCAGGGGCTGGAGAAAGTCTCTTTTTTTTTCAGCTCGGATATACTGTATATTACCTTAAAAGTTTGCCTTAAAGCAGACCTGAGCTCTTGCACAGATTGCAATGAAAACAGAGAGAAATGCGCCCTGTGTATATTTAGAGAGAGAGCGTGTCTAATCCCTTCTCATCTGTAAGTAATCACAACTGTAATTTGATCTCTCCACTGTGTCAACACAAATTCAAAATTCAGCAGACCTCAGCAATCACTGCTAATATGTAAACACAGGATGTTAACCCTTTGTCTGTTTCCATGGAAGCAGGAAGTGGGCACACCGCAGATTTATTGCTGGTGTTCTGCTGTAACAAAGAAATGTTTTTTTTTCTTTAAAGGTTATTATGCTATTGCTTATCTTTTAGAGCAGAGAGAAAGTTCTAAGTGCCATCCACCAATCATCTGTGTGTCTAATCAACCCTCACTTCATCACCATCAATCGACCCATCCATCTCGCCCTTCTGTCCATCCATCCATCCTCCTCCCTCCCTCTCCAACTCACTCTGCTTCTCTCTCCCCCTCTCTCTACGTCTGCTGCTCTCCAGAGCATTGGATGGTCAGATAATGCTTCTCTGGCTGATGAATTATTCATCCGCAGTAAAAATCCATAATATTGTCTCCTGCAACCTGACCTCAGATGTTTCCCAGCACACAGATGTGGCACTAAGCAGAGGAGCTTGCACTCTACATCTAAGCTGAGGGTGAAGGTGCTGGAGATCATTGGAGTACATGAGTGGTCCAGCATACCTCACCTCATTTATTATCATCATTTAGGACCAGTTTCCACTGGCGCAGTTTCCGAGGCGAATCCGCAGAGTTTCCCCGCAGGCAAATTGCGCTGGGGAACTCTGCCATAGGATACAATGGCACCGCCGGCCGTATCGCTTGCGCTGGCGATTCGGCCGGCATTTCCATCCGTTTCGGTGTGGGAGGCTGCGAATCCCATAGCTGTGCATGGCACGGTGATGGGATTCGTCTGTGTACCCGCAGACCAAGAAGTGCCGGCGTGCATCTCGCAGCCGCGCGTGGCACAAGTGGAATGGGGCTCTTAGGCATCAGAAGGTCACAGCCACCTGTGGTCCAGTTCTGTGCTCCAGTCACCCCCCTGATGGCCACATCTGCCCAGGGCCGGATTTGAGGCAAGACCACAAAGGCCATGGCCTAGTGCACCAGAAAGCAAGGGGCGGGCAGTGGGCTGGCACACTTTGGCAGTTAAACTGCCAGACATGTAAACCGTAGCAGTCACAGAGTCCGTGGCCACCCTGCTTCCACAGGGGTAAGCAGTGGAGCACCCCACAGAATGGGGAAAGCACAGGACCTGGAAAGAACACAGGATGGGGGGCGCAGGGGAACACACAGGAGGGGGCAGTTGGGGGGAGGTGGGGATGGTGACAGTGGGCCTTGGGCGGTGAAATGTCCAAATCTGGCCCTGCATTTGCCCCATAACAGTGTAGTGGTGGAAGTGGCCCTCAAGGTAGGTGGAACAGCCATCCATTCTCTACTGGAACAGCTATTATTGGAGAACCTGGAGCTGGAAGGAACAGTCCATACATGAAAGAGCACCAGCCTCTTCTATAGATGCCAGCGGTATAGAGTATGACGAGGCGGATGAGGCCCTGGATGAAACAACCTCCCATAGCGGATACATGGCTGACTGCTGTGTGGGCGACTTCCCAGGAGATGGATGTGTAGGGGATATTGTTCAGTGGAGGGGGGTTGTCTTTGATGTGAGTCTCAGGGGGGTCGAGAGGTTAATGAGAGAGGAGAGCAGTCTGGACTGTACAAAGGGACCCTCTGCTCCACCAAGCCTATCTCATATATCTCACATGACATCACCCAGGCCCAGGATGACTGCATGCCTTCATGTCTGCACCAAGGCAGCCAGCCTGGCATCAACTAGTCCTGCTATGTCCAGTCGCCGCACAGACAGACTTCATCCATTTCCAAGGACATCAGCAAATTATTACAAAAATTGCAGGAACTCTTTTACACTCGTGTAATCTGACCGCGATCTGATTTTGCTTGATCACAAATGTCCTGCATGCTGCATTTCTTCTGCGCTTTGCCATGTGATCCTGGCATCCAATAAACATCGCAATTGCAGATAAAATGTACTTTAATATCGTATGGCGTTTTGCGAAATAAAATAGCCCTTAAAGTAACTCTGAGATGGGGCAAAAATTAAAAATGTATACATACCTCGGGCTTCCTCCAGCCCCCTCCAGGCTGATCGGGCCCTTGACGTCCTCCTGCACCGCTTGGATCCTTTGCAATGTGCCTGTGAAAGTCCTCCGGGCCGGGACCTATTGTGCATGCGCGCCCCGTGGCTTGTAACAGGAGCGCGACTGGGGAGCGCACGTGGCACACAGCTGATCTGCTGCATGCTTGTTCAGAGTCTAAGGCTAAGAGTGTTAGAGGCGGCGGATCAGCAGGATAGGCAGGCAATTAGTGTTGCTTAAAAGGAAATAAATATGGCAGCCTGGTTAAGTTTATTGGGATTTACACAATTTATGCAGCAATTCATTATTATTAATTAGCGGCATACAGGCACCATGACAGAAATGGTGTAGATAGGGTTAGATTAGGGTTAGATTAGGGTTAGGCGTACATGTGGGTAGGTTAGTGTTGGAGTAGGTAGATGGAGAGTTAGCGTAATAGGAAGGTTAGGACTAGTAGAATATTGATAAAACTACCAATATACTACTTTTAACTAGAGATGGCCTGAACGGTTCGCACGCGAACTTATTCACGCGAACTTCGGTGATTCGCGGTGAACCGCGAACTATATGCGAGTTCGACCTGCCCCCTATACAACATCATTAGGGTCAACTTTGACCCTCTACATCACAGTCGGCAGACACAGGGTAGCTAATCAGGCTACATTCCCTCCTGGAGTCCCCCCCCCCCTTATAAAAGGCAGGCAACGTCATCCTTTTCACTCACTCGTGTGGCTGCAGTAATTAGAGAAGGGAGAGAACTTGCTGTAGACATAGGGGAAGCTTAGTTAGGCTCTTGTGTTAGGCTTGTTAGCTTGCTCCTTGCTGATACTGCTAAAAAGCAACCCTCAACAGCTCTTTTGAGAGCTAATGTTGTTCTTG